>NC_039502.1:418518-491244 GCF_003590095.1 Trichoplusia ni
CTTCAACAAGGGGTCAATCAGGAGGTTCCACAATATGGTCCCCGATCGAGCCTGCACACATCCTTTTGTGGTGTCTTTTGCAGTTCCTCTCCCGCATACCTAATTTTAACCTTCCTATCCGTTAGGTAGCTGTCCAAATCCTGCGTAAATTTATAGGACACCTTTCCTCTGTCAGTCTCAATCTGATGGCGGGCCACCATGCGCTGTCGAAGGCCCCCTCTATGTCCAATGAAATCCAGGTAATTATTAATTTGTTGTTTCAGCTTATCGCGTATGTGTTCCATCAGATCATAGAGGGAGTCCTCCGTGCACTTCTGTGGTACAACCCGTACTGTTCGAGCTCAGTCGAGGGACCAGGTGCCACTTCAGACGACCAACAATCATCCTCTCGAGTAGCTTCCCATCACCGGGAGGAGGCCTATGGGTCTATGGGACTTAGGTGTGTTGTAGTTTTCTTTACCGGCTTCCTTAGCACACCACTGTGGCCTCTTCCAGATGGTGGGGAAGAGACCAATTCCAGACACCTATTGGCCATCGCCAAGTGGAAGTCCGTGTCTTCCCGACGAGCACTCGGACGATATCCGCGGTCACTCCATCCCCCAGGTGCCTTCTTCGGGTTGAAGGCTCTCGCGGCGTTCAGCAGTTCCTCCTTGGTAAGGGAGGGTCTTGTTGTTGTTCCTCTTCCCGGTCCTGGCTGTTTACCTGCTGTGCGGCCTTCTTATTTCTCGATGATACTCTGAGTCGGTTTGGTTATCATCGCTGGGGAAGAATGCACCTGCCAACTCGGTGACGATTCTTTTGGAGACAGTACTCTATCGTTCTTCACCATCATCTCGTCCTCCTGTTTTCTGGTCACTTTCCTGAGAATCCTATATACCCATCCCACATTCCTTCTCTTTCTTGTCTTCCACAGAACCTTCAGCTGCTAATTTTAGTTTTCCTCACTCATTCTCATAATATCTTATCTTAGCTCGTGGCTAAGCTATAACCGCATAAGTGAAACGCTCACAGGTAAGCTATGCTTGACGCGGTTGGTCCGTAGATGGGTGACCATCTGTGTCATAGCGAGTTCCTCCGTGTATCGGAAGGCACGTTAAATTGTGGGTCCCGGCTGTTATTCCTACATCTTTGATAGTCGTTAACAGGTAGTCAGAAGCTTGAAAAAGTCTGACAGCCAGTCTAACCAAGGGGTGTCGTGTTGCCCAGGTACTGGGTTGAGGAGGTCAGATAGGCAGTCGCTCCTTGTAAACACAGGTACTCAGCTGAAACCGGTTGGACTGGTTAGCCGACCCAACATAGTTGGGAAAGGCTAGGCCAATGATGATTCTCATAATTTTTTTCTGTTTCAGATACCTGTCCACGACGGCGTCCCTCCTGCAGGTGCTGCACAGCGGATTCGGCGCTTTAAGGTAAGTGTTTTCTTTTTCATATCTTCCAATTCCTTGGTCCACCAGGGATCTCTGATCTTTTCTTATCCTTTATTTTAGGAAAGCACTCCTCACATGCTTCGATCACCACTGCATCATATTTATTAATCATACCCTCTAACACTTCTTTTGTTGTTGCCCTTTCCATACTTAGGGTGTCGAGACTTTCTCCGTCTTGAATTGGGAGATCTTTTCAATAAAAGATTGCCAATTCGCTTCCCTGTGTGTATTTTCTTGTCGTGCTTGCTTTCGGCTTGTCTCTTACCCTCTTTCCTTAGGGTAAACGTGATGCAGTTGTGATCAGAGCTGACAGCGTCTTCTACCACCTCCACCCTCTCCCTCCTAGCAGATCGGGAGCAGAAGGTGACGTCGACTACACTGCTGAACACTCTATTGCCCCTTACAGTCTGAAAAGTTCTCAGGATCTCTAGTCCGTGCTGGTTTGCGGAAGAGTTGCCCTTGACCTTTACAAATCAGGTAAAACATCATATTAGGACCGATTTATATTAAACCATACAGACAAGCACCAGCACAAGCTGAGGAAATCAAACGTCAGGTCGAAAAAGCTCCTCAAGGACAATGTGATTCAGGAATCACATTCGCCATGGAGTGCCCCTGTACATTTGGTTCCCAAAAAGGCAGATGCTTCCGGTAAGGTGAAATATAGAATGGTTATAGACTATCGCCGACTCAATGACATAACGATCGACGATAAGTATCCACTTCCCAACATATGCGACTTGCTTGACAAACTTGGTAAAAGCAATTATTTTACAACGTTAGATTTAGCTTCCGGTTTCCACCAAATTGAAATTTTTGACACTGAGAAAACAGCTTTCTCAACCCAAAACGGTTATTACGAATTTCTCCGTATGCCATTTGGCTGAAAACAGCACCGGCGACTTTCCAATGCACGATGGATAGCGTGTTAAGAGGGTTGCAAGGTTTACATTGCCTAGTATATTTAGACGATATACTTATATTATTCAAACGGATTAGTAGAGCATATTAAAAAGTTACGTGCCGTGTTCGACAGACTTCGTGAAACGAATCTGAAGGTCCAGTTGGATAGTCCGAGTTTTTACGTAGGGAAGTGCAGTACTTAGGACATACACACAGACAGAAATAAAACGATTCTTAGGCTTCGTGGGTTACTATAGACGGTTTATCAAAGACTTCTCCAAAATTACGCAGCCATTGACAGCCTGTCTTAAAAAGGGTAAGAAAGTAGTTATCGATCAAAAGTATACTGAATCTTTCGAAAAATGTAAAGAACTTCTTATTAATGCTCCAATCTTACAATACCCTGACATGACTAAACCGTTTGTATTAACAACCGACGCGTCCGAAGTAGCAATTGGCGCTGTATTATCACAAGGCCCTATAGGCGGTGACAAGCCGATAGCCTATGCCAGCAGGACCTTGACGGATACCGAAAAAAGATATAGTACTATAGAACGCGAGTTGCTAGCAATCATATGGGCCACGAAACATTTCCGACCGTATTTATATGGACATAAATTCGACATTTACACTGACCACAGACCGTTAGTTTGGCTATACCAACTTAAAGAACCTAATAGCAAGTTAACACGTTGGCGTTTGCGCTTGCAAGAGTATGACTTTTGTGTCATATATAAAAATGGGAAACAGAACGTGAACGCAGACGCGTTATCTCGCATTAAACTTAACGCATTAGGAGCCGATGAACCCGACGATAGCTCAATGGTTGTTAACGTAGACGAGAAAGAAAAAAGACTCCAAAGCTATTTGGAAGACGTGACTAAACAAATTACTGACATTTCAAAACGACGAAGTACTGACGACTCTAAGACTATTTCAATATCTGACTCCGAAAGAACGGCGACAGCTAGTCCTATAACGATTTCAGACATAGATACGGTTGAACAACCATCAAATTATCCCATACCATCTGAATCTACTTCTACTCAAACAATTCATTCGGCTAAAGATCTTGAATCTCACGGAATACCTATCCTAAACGAAGCAATAGATACAAAGCCAAACCAGATACTTATTTTTAGCTGGTTCCGTAATGAAACCCAGGTGAAAGATATATCTAGGGACAAACAAAAAGTATTGGAGGTATTTCTGCCCCTACACAACCTTGAACTTATTAAAGAATTATATAAAGCCGAAAACTAAATACTTCATTTACTTTGAGAATCCTGAACATAGAAAAGATTTCAGTAATATTATTGTTTCGTTATTTAAAAAGGATATGGTTAACTTCTACGAATGTACTGAGCGTGTAGATTATATTGAGGATGAACAGGAACAAAGAGCTATTGTGGTTAAGCTACATGAAGGCAAGACCTGCCACCGCGGTATTACAGAAACTATCAAACGAATCCGACGTACTTATCATTGGCAAAATATGAACGAAACCGTTTCCGCCATCATAAATTTCTGTGAACAATGTAAAACTTCTAAATACGATAGAAGACCTATCAAACCGGTACTCCAACTAACACAGACGCAAAATGCACCATTTCAAGAAATCTTTATCGATTTGTTTACGATAGAATCCAAATACTATTTGACCTTAATTGACGCCTTCAGTAAATTGGGACAAGCCATAGAAATTCCTTCACGGTCAACACCAGAAGTGGTTAGAGCACTTATGAAATACTTTTCCTTTTACGGTATTCCTCAGAAAATAAGTTCAGATCCTGGAACTGAGTTCAACAACGAATTGCTAAAAGAACTGACAGATTTATATAATTAAATTACACATAGGTACACCCAATAACCCGAATTCTATGGGATTGATAGAACGTTTTCACTCCACAATAATAGAACTGTACCGATTGGCAAATATGAAAGAAAATTTACAGATGCAGCATCTGTAATGACATATTCCGTTATGGCTTACAATAATACTATTCACAGCGCTACAGATTTATCACCATTCGAAGTTGTATTTGGTCACACCGAATTAAATTCCACATTTGACTCTGAATTTGACAAAGCCTACAAGCTTTAGAATCAGGACAAACAATTTTTGCTAAAGCTGTTAACAAAAGACAAGCCAAGGACAAGCCTAGGTTCCAAAAAGCTGTCGTAACTGGACAGATAGAACGCAATATTGTTCCAATAAAACTTAAAGATAGGGACACAAAAGTTCCAATTAAAAATATAAAACGTCCTCCACAGGTGGTGTTTACTCCTGGTGATATGGACAACGACGAACCAGGCTCTTCCAAACCAGCATCCCCCAAACCAGGCCTTTCAAGCAGTAAAGATTAATCAAAACCCTGGTATTCTCCCGGTGAAGTTAGGTCAGGCGTTTATACAGCATGATAAATGGTCAATAGTTAAAATATTCAACCTTACAGGCATCAGTACCGATCTTTCTTTCAATGTCCAAAAATATTCTGAATTCAGTTAAATGATACACCCGAATAAATCATACGCGGATGAGTTCATGAGCCTTAAAACACAGGTAGAGTATATTCGAAATAAGACTCTAGAAAAATTACGAGAATTAATCCCTTCCAAAAGATACAAACGTGGGTTAGTAAATCCTTTAGGCTCTATAATCAAAATTATAACAGGAAACCTTGATCATGAAGATGCAGTTAGGTATGACGACATAATTAGTAACATTCTAACCAGAGAACAAGCAATTTCTAATAAATTTACTGTGATATCTGAAATGTTGGATCACTTTCTGAACTCTACCGAAACAATCGACGAAAATACTAAGAAAATTAATGCACGCATAAAACTAATTGAAAATCTTGTAAAAGACCTTACTGGGAAAGAAAATCATTCCGTCTATATGACCTTTGTATTTGGATTACTTAATCAATTTATAGTAAACTTTAGAACTATCTATATAAAACTAAGTGAAATAGAAACAGCCTTAGCATTTAGTAAAGTGTCCGTTTTACATAAGTCTCTTATTAATTCTGCTGAATTATTAAATTTGTTGAAACATATTGGCAAATATGATAATTTAATGTATTCTGCAAATGAACAAAATTTAATGAATATAGAGGAATCATTGTCTGTAAAATCTTACCTTAAGCATAGCGAAATAACGTTTATTATAGAAGTTCCACTTATTGATAATGTTACTTATAATTATTATAAATTGTACTCCCTTCCTTTGTCCAACGATTCCAGTAACCATACCTTTATTGTTATTCCTGAATTTCCTTACCTATTAGTAGAAGGTGTTCGATACCGCCCGATCGAGCAACCGTACCAGGAGATTACAGCTAAAGAATACCTTTGCTCTGAAAATAAACTGGTTCAAAATGCGGAGGAAACCTGTATCGAACAACTCATGAAGTATCACCATAACCTCTCACGTTGTTCATCACGCCAGGTAGAGTCTGAAAACCTGAAAATCGAAAGAATTGCCCCAAATAGTTGGATAGTATATTCCAAATATTATAAACTCATATCTCAAACTTGTGACAATGACGATACAAAGGAGCGTATACGGGGAACATACATTATAACCATAGGAGAGCAATGCGATGTCTCCATAGACACTATCCAAATCCAAAGGCGGCGTTCTTACTCCCTACAGACGAGATATATGCCTATGCCCATCATTAACTTACCTGATTTACGGGAACAAACCTCAGATGCTGTAGATATGGAACCTGTAGACCTAAAAGGAGTTAAATTGGATGATATTCGACATCTGAACTACATACTGAAGAAAAGTGTAACCAGTGTAAAAAGTGAAACAAATAGTGTCGCCATTTACTCGTTGTACGCGATCGTCATTTTATTGTCATTAGTCGTAATTCTGTATAAGTACTCTTCTGTAATAAAAGCAAAGCTTTGTAAGAAGCAGGATTGTCATTCTAAAGAAATTGAAAACAATCCGGCACACCTGGAGCAAAATAGAGTTAATCAGAGACCCTTATTATTAGTGGGTTAACTCCATTATTCTCAGTTTAAGTGATTTAATTGTAATCATATATATTCAGTATGTAACATCTTGTTCAAGGGACTTTACGAAGTTCTCGGAAAAACGCTGCTTTTCCGATAACTTCGGTCCAAGGGGGGAGGAGTTATATTCCTAACCCATCAGTGTAGCAGAGCCTTAAGCTCTCACGCTGCGGTAGAGCCCAACGCAGCACTTTTCTTATCAGTCGGCCCGCCCGGGCGACTTGTTATTGAAACTATAGTCCGTAAGATAGTCTTAAGTTTCTATTGTATTAGAATTAATTAATAAATATGTTTAAATTAAGCAGACTTACATCAAACTCTGTGAGCTCGGGTCGTAAATAATAAAATCTTATTTCGTCTCTTTAAATATTAATTTTTATTTCTATTTTTAAAAAGACAATTTCCCGCTCCCGAAATCTAACTACCTACTACTTACAAGACAACAAAAATAAAACACAAATATAGGGATATATACATTTATTTATTTCCTTTTACAACGTAACATAATCTTCTTAATTACTAAAACAATAAGAATACTATAAAATGTTTTACTTTCATGTGTATATTAATATTGATGTTATACTTTATATGTGTATATTGATACACATATATTTAATTATCATTTAAAATAATAAAACACTACAGTTTTAAAGTTAAGGTTAATTTCTTAACTTTTTCACTATTTTACTTACTAAATTATCAGTTTCGCTTATGATATCATCATAGTCACTAGTCACTAGATATTGCACATTCACACTAGCATTATCAGGTTCAGTATCAATATCTTCAACTTTTCGGCCATCCAAATCATAGATAATAATTTTTATAACTCGGCGAATATGCTCATGCTCCTTACGTTTTATAAAAGATACGTTTTTAAATGATTTCGATTTTTTAATTCTTTTTTTCAACGTTTGCTCCTCTGCCTTTTGTTGTCGACTCTCCTCGTGTGCTTTAGCTGCTACTTCCATATCCCAGCTGTGTCTATCTTGGGCATAGTAAAAAGGATTGGTAACTGGGTCTGCGTCTTCTATTAAATCTATCTATACTTATAATAAATCTGTAGAGAGGTCAATTCTGTACATAAAATATATTTAAAAAATAACTATCAAGGGGTGGTTAGGGATCGCTACTGATGCCAAAAATGCAATCAGTAAAATTTTTGTCTGTCTGTCTGTCTGTCTGTCTGTCTGTCTGTCTGTCTGTCTGTATATTCGTTATAGAAACAAAAACTACTCGACGGATTTTAACGAAATTTGGCACAATTATTCTTCATACTCTTGGGCAGGTTATAGTATACTTTTCATTACGCTACGACCAATAGGAGCAGAGCAGTGAAGGGAAATATTGGGAAAACGGGGTAAGTTACTCCATTTTTTAAGCTTCCGTCACGTGTGCAGGCTTATAGGTTAAAGCTACATAGAAATCATGTATGACGGAAATATTCTCCCTAAAATTATATAAAAAATATTCCTCGACAGCATATGTCTAACTTTTATGGTTGACTCACAATAACACGTGAAACTCCCGATAGCTTAGCAATTCGGAGATTTCTGATTGTATTTGTCTACTCTAACGTTTACAACACTATCACTCATCCCCAATTAAAAAAGTTAACATTATTACCTATTCAATAAAAAAAGAATCATGTAAATCGGTGTAGAAACACCAAAGTTATACATGAAATAATAAGAAATCGCGCGTGAATACAGAGTCATGCTATAAGGATTATTTTTGTGTATCGGTTGCCGCGCTCGACGCGCGTCGTGGCGGGAGGTATAAAAAGGCCCCCGCCTTTTTATACCTCCCGCCACGACGCTCGAGCGCGGACCCCCCGGTCCGCGCTCGAGCGTCATACAATATTTGGCTGTTGATGCGAATAGACGTTCAGACTGTTCGACCTTATTGACAATCAATAATTGTTATTTGCAAACCGTGCTTATCAGCACGACTTTTAGTCTTTGAATAGTTTATTTTTAGAATTGTTTTGTTGTTAGTTTATATAATAGGTATTAGATTAATAGTATTAGTAGTAGGTACACCTATTAGTTATTTTGGTAGTGTTTAATTGTATTAATAGTTTATTTTCGTAATTGGTAGTGTTTAATTATATTAATAGTTTATTTTCGTAATTTGGTAGTGTTTAATTAAATTAATAGTTTATTTTCGTAATTGGTAGTGTTTAATTAAATTAATAGTTTATTTTCGTAATTGGTAGTGTTTAATTATATTAATAGTTTATTTTCGTTATTATTATATTAGTTATTTTGGTAGTGTTTAATTGTATTAATAGTTTATTTTCGTAATTGGTAGTGTTTTATTATATTAATAGTTTATTTTCGTAATTATTACATAATAACTATATATAATTGTAAGTGTAAGGTAGCTTCAGTTACCGTCGATTAAAAATACACAATGCCACCTAAAAAACGACCATCTTTATCTCGAAATTCGAGAGATGCTAAAAGGATGAGAAATGCGCGTTCTCAAGAATCGGCAGAGGAAAGAGCACATCGGTTAAACTCTATGAGAGTTAGTGCCTCAACCTCTCGAGCCAATGAAAGCTCTCCAGAGAGAGAGATGCGATTAGCAGCTGACAGAGCGAGACGAGCTACATCACGGGCGTCTCAAAGCTCTTCTCAACGAGAGCTGAGGCTTACCATTGACCGAGAACAACATGTGTTATCCCGAGATGCTGAAACTGCGTCACAACGAGAATTGCGTCTCACTGCTGACCGCGAACGGCATACATTGTCTCGCGAGTCAGAAACCTACACTGAGAGGGAATTGCGTCTCACAGCTGACCGCGAACGTCATATATTGTCTCGCGAGTCAGAAACCTTCACTGACAGAGAATTGCGTCTCACAGCTGACCGCGAACGTCATATATTGTCTCGCGAGTCAGAAACCTACACTGAGAGGGAATTGCGTCTCACAGCTGACCGCGAACGTCATATATTGTCTCGCGAGTCAGAAACCTACACTGAGAGGGAATTGCGTCTCACAGCTGACCGCGAACGTCATATATTGTCTCGCGAGTCAGAAACCTACACTGAGAGGGAATTGCGTCTCACAGCTGACCGCGAACGTCATATATTGTCTCGCGAGTCAGAAACCTACACTGAGAGGGAATTGCGTCTCACAGCTGACCGCGAACGTCATATTTTATCTCGAGAATCTGAAACTTTAACTCAATATGAAGACCGTTTGACAAATGATAGGGTGCACCATAATGTTATTCGATCTCTCGAAGACGCACATGAGCATGAACAACGACTAGAGTCGGTACGCGAATATTATAATTCTTTGAGACAAGAACGATCAGTAAGTTTGTCTAATGAAAGATTAAGAATCGAAAATATTCGGTCTCTTGAAACGGACGAACAGCGAGAGGCCCGTCTTACTGCAGACAGATTTCGACATAGCCTTAATAACTTAGATGTACACATAGAAGATCAATCTAGAAATTCGGTGGCTTGGTCCGACAAATATAAAAGTGGGTTTGCTTATAACCTCACAATTGATTATGGATCATCTTCTGTAATAGGCGATATGAACGTGGTATGTCGTTTTTGTAATGCTTCAAAGTGGAGTAAGGAGTCAGCTGGTTTCTGTTGTTCTACAGGTAAAATAAATTTGCCTTCATTCGAAGACCCACCGGAACCTTTGAAATCACTACTTTTAGGGGAACATATACAATCTAAACAGTTTTTAGATAATATTCGCACTTATAATAGTGCATTTCAAATGACATCCTTTGGCGCTCAACAAATCTCAGAAGGTCATTTCATGCCTACTTTTAAGATACAAGGTCAGGTTTACCATTTGATAGGATCCCTTTTGCCTGAAAACCAACCTAAGTTTCTTCAAATATATTTTGTATCCGACTACAACGAACAGTCGAATATAAGAAATCAATATTTCCCGAATTTAAATACTGAACTCATATCACAACTTCAGAACATGTTGCATCAGGTTAATTCGTATGTATGCAGTTTTAAATCGGCATTAGAAGCTCTTCCTCGAGATGATGATAACAATTATAAAATTGTTATAAATGCCGATAGGCGTCCAACTCAGGAACACCCTGGGCGTTATAATGCTCCATCCACGAATGAAGTTGCTGTGGTATTGGTCGACCAGGAATGTGATAGGCGTGATATCGTTATCCGTTCCAGAGATAATCGTTTGCAACGTATTTATGAAACCCACAGGGCTTACGACAGTTTGCAATATCCTTTGATATACTGTCGAGGGGAAGATGGTTATAATTTTGCTTTATACCAAACTGATCCGCGTACAGGCGCACCTAATTATAATAAAAAGATTTCATGCCTTAAATTTTACTGTTACCACTTGCAAGTAAGACGGAATAGGTTTGTATACTTTCAACGTTTTCGTGGCTTATTCAATCAGTTTATTGTAGACATGTACGCAAAAATTGAAACCGAAAGATTAGTTTATATACGATCTAATCAAAGGCAGCTGCGCGTTGAAGAATACGTGCACCTTCGCGACGCCATGCAGCAAGATAACGATACGGTGAATATGGGTCGTTTAGTTATTTTGCCCTCTTCTTTTACTGGTGGTCCACGATACATGCACGAACGTACTCAAGATGCTTTTTGTTACGTAAGAAAATATGGACGTCCCGACTTATTTATTACTGTAACTACCAATCCTAAGTGGGATGAAATTACTCGGGAGCTTCTTGAGGGTCAAGCACCGCATGACCGCCATGATATCATAGCAAGAGTTTTTCATTTAAAATTAAAATCAATGATAGATCTACTTACCAAAGATAAAATTTTTGGAGAAGTATTGTGTTATATGTATAGTATTGAATGGCAAAAACGCGGCTTACCTCACGCACATATCCTGCTTTGGTTAAAAGATAAGGTTCGACCTAATGATGTAGACAGTTTAATCAGTGCTGAAATTCCAAGTCCGATTGCAGATCCCGTGTTATACGACATTGTTAAAACTCATATGATACATGGTCCATGTGGTTCGTTTAACGGGAATTCTCCTTGCATGCAAGACGGTCGTTGCACTAAAAGATATCCAAAAGCCTTAGTGGATGGCACTGTAACAGGACATGATGGATACCCATTATATCGTCGCCGTTCAAGAGATAATGATGGTTTTACTGTTGAAAAGCGAGTGTCTGGACAACAAGTTACTTTAGATAATAGGTGGGTCGTTCCGTATTCTCCTGTGTTGTCCAGAGCATTTCAAGCTCACATAAATGTTGAAATGTGTAATAGTGTAGAGTCAATAAAATATATTTGTAAGTATATTAATAAGGGCAGTGACCAAGCTACATTTGCTTTGAGAAATGAACATGATGAAGTTACAAGATTTCAGTCAGGCAGATATATAAGTTCTTCAGAAGCTGTGTGGCGGATCTTAAGTTTCAACATTCACGAAAGATATCCACCTGTGACTCATCTGGATGTTCATCTTGAAGGCGGCCAACGTATATATTTCAACGCCGAAAATGTCACAGAACGGTTAGAGAACCCTAGACAAACAAGTTTATTAGCATTCTTTCGACTTTGCCAAACTGATGATTTTGCAAAATCTCTTTTGTATGAGGAAGTTCCATCGTATTATACCTACGATAAGCAACGGGGTGTCTTTAATCGAAGACGCCGTGGCAGGCCTGTAGATGGCGAGTCAGGTATTTTTAAAGAACATGTTCTTGGTAGAGTGTACACCGTTCATCCTAACAACGCTGAGTGTTTCTATTTGCGATTATTATTACATACCGTGCGAGGACCAACCTCATTTATAGATTTGAGAAAAGTAGACGATGTTGTTTATCCCACTTATCAAGCAGCTTGCCAAGCGCGTCATTTGCTTGAAAATGATCAGCATTGGGATGACGCTTTAGCAGAATCCTGTGTTAGTGATAATCCACGACGGTTACGCCATTTATTTGTAACATTACTCACATTTTGTAATTTGTCAGATGCTGTAACATTATGGGAAAAATATAAAGAAAAATTTTCAGAAGACTTTCTTAGAAATATACCTAACAATGATGAAGGCACAACTAATGATAATTTCCGTGATCTTGCCATAAATCAGTGCTTATTAGCTCTTCAGGATGACTTAACAGCAGTAGGCGGTAAATCACTCTGTGAATATGGTTTGCCAACACCAACCTCAGTCGGAGAGGTAACTAATAGGGAATATTCCGCAGAGATTGGTTACAATTTAACGGAACTGCTGACAACATTAGAAAACGGTGTCCCAATGATGACTGCAGAACAACGTTCAGTTTATGACCGCGTGTGCAATAGTGTTCAAAATAATTTGGGAACAATATGGTTTTTAGATGCACCTGGAGGAACTGGAAAAACCTTTTTGACTAAATTAATATTGGCTTATGTTCGAAATCAGCGTAAAATTGCTCTTGCCGTAGCTTCATCAGGGATAGCTGCAACATTGCTACCAGGAGGTAAAACTGCTCACAGTATGTTTAAAATACCAATTGATTTAGATCGCACGGAAAATCCAACCTGTAGTATTTCAAGAAATAGCGACAAAGCTAAGGTATTACGCGAGTGTAGTTTAATCATATGGGATGAATGTACGATGGCCCATCGAAAAGGAGTAGAAGCGGTAGACAGAACTTTAAGGGATATAAGACAAAATGATCGACCAATGGGCGGTATCACGGTTTTATTTTGTGGTGATTTCCGACAAACCTTACCGGTAATACCACGGGGAACCCGAGCTGATGAGGTTAGGGCTTGCCTGAAAAGCTCTTATTTATGGCGAGATATACAATCGGTGCATTTGACTATAAATATGCGAGTGAGAACTGGAGATAACCCGGATGATAGTCAATTTTCTGACACATTATTAAAGATTGGTGAAGGTACCTATCCACAACTACACCAAGGAAAACTTATACTGACGCCTGAATTATGTTGTATGGTGCAATCTCAACCACATCTTATATCGTCGGTTTACGGTGACGTAACAAATATATTAAATAGGGACAATTCTTGGCTATGCGAAAGATCTATTTTAACTCCTCGCAATGACCAGGCATCTGAGATCAATAACAAAATACTGTCGAATATACAGGGGGAAAGCAAAGTTTATAGATCAATAAATAGAATGGTCGATGAACAAGAAGCCACTAATTACCCGATAGAATTCTTTAAATATGCCCGGACTTCCCTCTCATGAAATTTGTTTAAAAATTGGGATACCGATTATTATGCTCCGAAATTTAAAACCACCACAACTTTGCAATGGAACTCGACTAAAAGTAACCCAGTTGCAACAAAATATAATCGAGGCTCAAATTTTAACAGGTTGCGGTGCAGGAGAAACCGTCTTTATTCCCAGAATACCCTTAATACCAAATAATTTTCCATTCCAATTTAAAAGGACGCAATTCCCAGTATCGGTGTGTTATGCAATGACAATTAACAAGGCTCAAGGGCAGACTTTTCGTGTTGCTGGAGTAGATCTCAGTGTCAGTTGTTTCTCACATGGTCAGTTGTATGTTGCTCTTTCCCGTGTTAGCAGTTCTAAAAGTCTTTATGTTCACGTGCCGGACGGGTCAACTTTCAATATAGTTTACCCGGAAGCTTTGCACTAAAGTATTTTCGTTTTATAGGTACCTTTACCTTACCTTTATAAGGCAGTGGTACTTATATTGCCACCAGAATTTGAACCTTAACACATTATTATAAAGTTTAAAAGCTATAAATATTTTTAAGTTCTGTGTCTTATAAAGGGTTAAGCCTTATGTGAACGTGATCTAAACAATATTACCAATATAAATAATAATAATAAATATTACCAATACATTAACTTAATACACAAGGAGTTACACGCTGACGGAGTCGCGGACACAGCTATCTATACTTTTCTGCCGGAAGTCACTATTCCACGCGGACGAAGTCGCGGGCACAAGCTAGTTCTGAAATAAAATCAAGAATATTATAACTAAACAGCTTAAACTTTGGTAATAACCTTATAATAATAGTAATAGTAGGTAACTTACCTCGAAACTTCGGGGGTTAACGATATCTAAAACTGGGCTGTAGGATGGCGAGTGTGACATGATTCTGTAAACAAAATATATTACATAATCAATAATATTAGTTTAAATAACTAATTATATAACTTTTTAATATAAAATACTTACCATGAAAATTTAGAATCTTCAACAGAGGACCTGCTTATGCAAAGGACAACTACGAAGTGTTCGCTTTTTAATACACACAAAAACATTTGATCGACATGTGATGATATATACTATAGCTTTGTAAGATGAGAATTACATATTAAAAATGATACAAGTTCAAACTTGTTAAAATTTGGTATTTAATAAGTAAGACGAGTTTGTTCTATCCTGCAAGTCGAAAATATTGTATATGATCTTAAAATTTCAATATATATTTGAAGGTTAGTTCGAAACAAAAGTAATAAGCAAGATGAAGTTGGTCAAGCAACCTATATCTTTGAACGTGAATAATATAAATTTTGGTGACTCTGCTCGCCAGATCAGACATAGCGCTTTATTTCCAAACACACAATTCGTTGTATAATATGTGCTCCATGAAACTGTGGTAAAACTAATGTTATGATCAGTTTGTTGTTACATAAAAATGGGCTCAAATTTAAAAAACCTATATACCTACCTTGTAAGATGAGAATAATTATAATATATAATCGTACCTGTAGTGACGAGTCGAGATAGCTCGAAAATTAAGTATATATGTCTATGTTAGGTAAAAATGAAATTAATTGACAAAATGAAGTTGATCAAACAAGCCATATCACTTAACGTTAAAAATATAAATGTTGGTGAATCTCCACAAGAGATTAGACACAGCGCTTTATTACCAAATACGATTCGCTGTATAATTTGTGGTCCCTCAAACTGTGGTAAAACAAACGTTGTGATCAGTTTGTTATTGCATGAAAATGGGCTAAAATTTCAAAATTTGTACCTTTACTCGAAGACTAACTTTCAGCCAAAATATTGTTTTTTACGTGAAGTATTAAGAAGAGTGCCTCAGATAAAATTCAATGAGTTCAATGACGATAAAGATGTCATATCTCCGAGTGAAGCTTTACCAAATTCTGTATTTATATTTGATGATGTAGTATGTGAAAATCAAATAAACATTCGTAATTATTTTTGTATGGGAAGACATAAGCAAATTGATTGCTTTTACTTATCACAAACATATTCAAAAATCCCGAAACAGTTGTTACGCGATAATGCCAACCTACTTATAATATTTAAACAAGATGATGTGAACTTAAAACACATCTATGAAGAACATGTTAACTCTGATCTAACGTGGAATCAATTTAAAGAAATTGGTAAAACTGTATGGAGTAACCCTTATAACTTTATTCTTATTAACAAAGAGTCATCATTAAATAATGGAAGATACAGACAGAACTTTGATACATTTTTTAACTTTAATGAAAGAAGATACGTGTTATTACGTATATATAAATGAATTATATACAAAAATTGCTAGTGTTATTCCTTTCTTAGTTGAACACAGTTGTGGTTATATAAGATGGAGAAAAGTATTAAATTGGAATTAATGAAGTCTGTTGACTGCATAAAAAATAAAATAAAAGAAATGAAAAATCAAGAACATGAAGTTAACTTATCCTTGGATAAAATGTTTAAACCAGTTTCGGACCCTCTAATAACTGTTATAAATTCTAAACGATCTAGACGAACGAAGAAAATATTAAGCATCATAAAAATGTATCTGAAAGTTCTATACCTATTGAATCAGATACAAATTGTGAAAGCACTTCTACTGAATGTGAGAATTTTCAAGACGCTGATATAAATTTTTCAAGCTCTCCTAAAAAAGAAGTAAAAGATAATCTAGAAATGTCATTGAAAAGTGAAGATATTTATGGTATTTATGATGGTGTAAATGTACCATTTGGAATAAGGACCGACAATAAGACTTTAATGATGGGTAACTCCGTAGTATCATTTTCTAAAATTCAAAATATTGGCAGCAATAACTTAGTTTTGGTTAAAATTGGAGACAAAAGTTATGACTTGACCCCTGGACTAAAAGAACTTTTACTTCGAAAAAAACCTGATTTAAAAAATATAACCGACATCGATAGACTTGTCTACAAAGACATCCTACATTGTATTAATGCCCATAAGAGGGATTATAATCCTAACGGTCAAATAAAAGGTGACAAAGGATTCAAATATCGAGAAATAATCAGACCATTCTTTTCTGAGCCTTTGTTGGAAAACAATCAGAATAAAATTGGAGGCAGTTTGCCAGCGCTTAAAACATATAAAAAGAATACTGACTTAATATATTGGGACGATCCAAATGAATTGGTTGAAAGATTAAAATTATTAATAGCTTCAAGAGATGCCGGTAATACAAACCATGACAATGAAATATTATCAATAATTGAAGAATTAAAAGAAGCTAATTTAATTAAAGAATAAATACTGACTATCAGGAAGCTTTTCATTCAGTATTGCAATAGCATTCATTATGAACATTTAAAAAGTTTATGCGTTCTATAATATAAATATACAAATTATTGAACCTTTAATATGTATAGGTTAACAATATCTAATTAAAATATATTCGAGATATTTTTTAAAATGAGCAAAGCGGATGTGGTAAATGAAATTCATAAAAGCGCTAGAGTGAATTTTCCGAGAAGACAAGTTATTATGAAGGATATAGATGATCTATGGCAAGCGGATTTAATAGATATGCAATCAATGTGGAGAGAAAATAATAATTATAAATATATTCTTGCTGTAATTGACACATTTTCCAAATATGCTTGGGCGCTCCCTTTGAAAAGTAAGAACAAAGATGAGGAGTATAAAGCATTTGTAATTTTACTGAATGATAATCGCATTCCTAAAAATTTACAAACTGATAACGGTACATAATTTTAAAATAACAAATTTAAGTATCTTATGCAGTCTTACAGTATTAATCATTATTCAACATTTTCATCAAAAAAAGCTTCGATTGTGGAGAGATTTATAAGAACATTAAAATCCAAACTGTACAAAGAGTTTAGTTTAAAAGGTAATTATAATTGGATAAAAGATATCCTGGACAATGTTGTTCATAAATACAATCATACCTATCATCGCACGATTAATGAAATACCAGCAAATGTCAATAATGTAAATAAGGAAGAAATATTAAAAAGATTCAATAGATTAGCGAAAAAGCAAGAGAGTATAAAATGCAAGTTTAAAGTGGGTGATTACGTTCGTATCAGTAAATACAAAGGAACATTTGAAAAAGGTTATACTCCCAATTGGTCAACAGAAATATTTAAAATTAGATACAAACAGAATACTACTCCTATCACTTACTTGATCGAAGATACGATCAGAGGACAGCCTATCCTAGGAGCATTTTATGAACAAGAACTTCAGAAGACAAATCATCCCGATGTCTATTTAGTCGAGAAAGTTCTTAAAAGGAAAGGGAATAAAGTTTTCGTAAAATGGCTTGGTTTGCCTTTCCATTAAAATAGCTGGATAGATAAGACAAACGTGCTTTGAGATAAAAATTAACCTACTCGACTTGTTAAACTCCTTAATATATTATAAAGTGTTGAATCTTTGATTGGTCAGTCTTATGATGTGTATAGGAGAGAGTAGTCTTCTTAACTGGCTAATAAACCAACTACCTTTTGAATTTCATTTACCGGGTTACAATTATTGTGGTCCTGGTACAAAATTAATTGAGAGACTTAGACGCGGAGACAAAGGTGTTAATAAATTGGATGGATATTGCATACTACAAGTCTTCAAACTTGAAGGATCGTCACAACGCTGATCTAGTTCTATTAAAAATGGCAAAAAAACGATCACTTGCTCCTGATGCGAGTACAGGAGAGAAATTTGCAGCAGGTTTAGTGAAGAATGCTATGTTAGCGAAAATTAAAACCGGCACTGGATTAAAAACTCGTCGCCAATACTCTTCACCGAAAATTAACGGTGCTAAAGGTCTTCAAAAGAAATTGAAAAATGTAATATCTGTTACGAAAAAACAAATGAAAAAATTAAAACCAAAACGTAAAAAAACTGCAATAGCATTAGCTATGGCTGCTGCCAGAGAATTAGCTAATGATTCATCCATTAAACTTCCTCGAATTATTCCAATACCAAAAACTGGTGGAGTGTTACCTTTGATTCCTATTTCTGCTGGATTATCAGCTGCGCCTGCCTTAGCAGGCGGGGCAGCTGGTATAGCTAAAACTATAAATGAGTTCAAGATGGCTAA
Source organism: Trichoplusia ni (assembly GCF_003590095.1). Taxonomy (NCBI): domain Eukaryota; kingdom Metazoa; phylum Arthropoda; class Insecta; order Lepidoptera; family Noctuidae; genus Trichoplusia; species Trichoplusia ni. The sequence continues at coordinate 437,186 of NC_039502.1, forward strand.
AAAACTTTACGAAGAATCGAAGAGACATAATGAAAAAATGGAGGCTCTTTGTATCGGTAAAGGACTACATCTTAAGCCACATAAAAATGGACTTGGAATTTTTGTATCAAAGGAAAAAAACTAATACAACGGCTACCCAAACGGGCCCTAACTAATTTTGACATTTTAAAATATGGAACTAATATTCCCTACTTTAGAGGTGTATTTATGAGAGATAAACTCCCTAAACATCCTTATAAAAATGAATGTGGAGTGGTTAATTTAGATAGTTCTAAAAATCCTGGTTCTCATTGGGTAGCCTATGCAAAATACAGTGATTATATTGAATATTTTGACAGTTATGGAAATCTAAAGCCTCCAAAGGAATTAATAAAATACTTAGGTTTGAAAATCTACTATAACTATGAAAATATACAGGGTGATCACCCTTTCAAATGTGGGCATCTATGTTTACTTTTTTTAACAAACTTTTGGAGCAGACATAGAATATAATAAACAAAATTAATGAAAAGTGTTCAGTATGCAACTATGTCTATAACTGTGACTATCTCTGGACATAAAGCAGAATTAGAGTCGTATTTTCAACCACCTCTTAGTTTATCTGAAAAATATGAGTGTGGCTTGCTGTACTATTCAGTATTAAACTCTGTATCAAATGTGCTTTCTAGTAATACTCCGTCTGTAATCAGAATTGAATGTGATTTAATATATGGTTCTCATACTAACGGTATACCAACCCATATTATTCATGAATTTGTGCCTAATACTACTGCAGGACATCACTACCTAGAAACGCCTCAGAACGTTATTTACTTCCCAGTGAACAAAAATATAATTACATCTATATCTATTAAGGTTGTCGATCAGTTTGACCGCAGCATTCCTTTTATAGAAGATATTCAACTATTTACGTCTTCATTTAAGAAAAGTAAAATGATATTATATAATATAAAACCTCACCTCAAAATAAAACACCTTACTTCTCCTACAACCAGTCGAGTGCATAGACGTGAGAAAAAAGTAAAGAAATTAACTAAAACCAATAAAGACTTTTGCAAAGCATTGGGTTTTAAAGTATGAATATACTACAGATTAGCGATTTACCGCACTTCGATACTTCTATCGAAAGTTATGAGATTCATTCTTACAATCCTTACAACAACTGCTTTAGAGAAAACGATGAAATCAAAATACCCATCCACCAGCAAGACATATACGTGTTACCATCAGCCAGTTCAGTATACATCAAAGGTCACGCAAAGCTGTTCGGAAAAGATGGAAAACCGATTGAGAAAGCTGTTAAATTTAATAATAACCCTGTTCTGTTCCTGTTTCAAGACATCAGATACGAAATAAATGGTATTGAAATAGATCGCATCAAAAATTCGGGTATAACGACAACCGTAAAGTCATATGTTTCATTAAATGAAGCCGAAAATAAAGTTGCAGCGTTATGGGGTTGGAACTTAAACGGATTTCAAGGTGATCGTCACTTTAGCGCTGTTATACCATTAAACAAGATATTAGGTTTTGCAGAGGATTATAATAAGATTGTGATAAATTGTAAACATGAACTTATATTGAACAGAAGTAACTCAAATTTAAACAGCGTTACACTGACAGATGATATTTCTCACTTTCAAATAAATCTTGATACGGTACAGTGGAGAGTACCGCATATAAAAGTATCAGATCGAGAACGTCTAACACTTTTAAAACATTTAGAAAAAGATAGACCTATTCAAATGGCATTTAGAAATTGGGACTTGTATGAGTACCCTTTACTACCTAAAACAACAAAGCATTCATGGTCAGTTAAAACTGCATCACAATTGGAAAAGCCTAGATATGTTATTTTCTGTTTACAAAGTAATAGAAAAAGTAATAAAATAAAAGATAGTTCTCTCTTCGATTACTGTAAAGTAACGAACGTTACGCTATTTTTGAATTCACAATATTATCCATATGAGCCATTAGGTTTAAATTTTTCTGAAAACAAATACAGTATATTATACGAAATTTTGTCAGTCGTATAACAACTGTCCAGTGGATCCTTTACTTAATTTGAAGGACTTTAAAGATAAGGCTCCTCTATTCATTATAGATTGTTCAAGGAAAAACGATACTCTAAAAACAGGTCCAGTAGATTTTCGTTTGGAAATTGAATGTTCAGAACCAATACCAGATAACACTACTGCATATTGTGTGATTATAAACGATCGTCTTGTGGAATATAAACCTCTGAGCAACATAGTGCGTCGATTATCATGACTGCCATTGTAGACGTCCAAGGCTTCAAAACGGAAACAAATGAATTTGTGCTAAAAGAAATTGCTATATTGTATAGTGATAATTTGCAAGTGTTTTTAGTTAAACCACCATTTCCATTTTATGATTTGACAAAACAAGAACGACGTCAAGTTGCATGGATAGAACGTAACTGGAAGATATATTGGGGTGAAGGATTTATACCATATTACAGTTATAAGTGTTTAATTTTAGATTTTTTAAAAGATAAATGTATTTATATTAAAGGTCATGAAAAAGTGTTATGGTTAAAAAATATTTTAAATAATAATAATAATAGTAATATGATCAATTTAGAAGATGAAGCCTGTCCTGGTGTTCTAAGTCTGTATGATCGATATAAATATTCTAAAGATTTGCATAGTTGTATTTATCATAACTCAGTATGTGCTTTAAAAAATGTATTGTGTTAAAAAAAATAGTGCTTTGAAAATAAACTTTTTTTGATATAGAAAATATAAATTGTTTTATTATACTGTGGGTTGAATAATCACCTCCATATACCCCCTACGTTAGCAAAGCTCTTGTATACATAAACATTATGTTTAATCGGTGCGATAACTTTGCTTGCACGATGCAGGAATCAGGATCGATATGACGCCATTCCGGATCCAAACTATGGCACATGAGACGTTATGTAGATCATACATACCTATATCAACAATCTATGTCATATTGTCTTAAAATACAAAACGAAACGGTTAAGACTAGACCATAATAGTGTTCTGAAGATATTCGAGACAAACGCATGTGCTTATTGTCTTATTATAAACGATCGTGTTTTCGAATACAAACCTTCGAGTGATGTTATACGGAAGTTAACAAAAAGTGAAAGACTATTGACTAGTGAGACTATGTATTTTGAATCATCATCATCATCATTATTCTTTCACCAATCATGGCCCTTCTAATTGATTTAGAGGGATTCATGGTGGAAGGGCGGTTTGCAGTAAAAGAAGTGGCGATCATGCATTTGACAGAGCAAAAATATTGGTTATTCTTCGTTGAATTGTCAGTGGCATATAACAAATTATCTTCAAAAGACAAACGGACTTGCAGTTTTGTTCAACGACATATCCACGGTTTGAAATACGAAAACCAACCGGAGGACAAATCCCTCAAAAATTTGAAGGCGCAAATCATTGACATCAATTTGAGATTTAAACCGTGCCTTTGGTTGTATAAGGGGGCACATGTGAAAGAAACTTGCTAAGTGAATTACATTTACCTAGTTTAAATATAGAAATATACGGCTGTCCTAAATTTACAACCATCCTAGCAGATGACAAAGTGAGAGATAGCATACCACACAAGCTTCAGGTCAGATGCAATCGTCATCAGCTATTTCAGGGTAATCAACATAACTTGCACTGTCCTTTAATCGAATTGTATGTGTTTCGGGAATGGTTACGCAAACAACAAATCTTATCTGATCTTATCTGATCCAAACCAGATTTAAATTGAATCCAAGAGTGGAATTGGGGGTTCTGGATCACATCCGAGCGAAGCGACATGTACACTTACGTACTTGATATATAAAAGACATAAATCATTTTTGTTTCACGTAGGGAAAATTCGGGCTTCTGGATCACGAATCGAGCGAAGCGAGGTGAATGATCCAGAAGCCCCAATTTTACCCTACTAATGTGCTTATATTAAAGGTTCCGAAAAAGTGTTATGGTTAAAAAATATTGCAATTAATAATAATATTAATAACTTAGAAGATAAGGGATGTCCTAGTTTAATAAATCTGTACAAACAATATGAACACTCTCAAGATCTGTACACCTGTATTTATCATGATACAATATGTGCTTTAAAAAATGTTATCTGTTTAAAAAAATGGTGTAAAGACTGTATTATAAATGTGTAAAGATTATATAATACGTTTTTAAATAAATATTTCTTGTTTTATTTACAAAGAGGAAATGGCCTTAATTCTACAATAATTAAAAAACCTCGGCAGTTCATAGTTCATTTTCTGTCAATTTTTCATCAGTAGACACAATAAAGGGGAGAATATATCAATAAGCGGCTAAACATCGTAAAGAATTTTACTAGGAAGAAGTCATTCAACTTGAAATGAAAACTATATACGGAAGCGCGTCGAATAAATGATGTCATACAACACACGCATCGTTAAAGTAAACAAAGTGCATGAAGGGGTTCGCTATTTTGTTACATATTTGACGACACGTTTGGCTTAATGGTTAAGACCTGGTCACATCACAATTAAATGAAATATAACACGTTAAATATTAAGCTCACGAAACCGATCAGATTAGGTTAGCTTATATTTCCAAAAATTTAAAATATAATATACATCCAGAAAACAGATCAGATCAGGTCAGAATATTGCATCAATTTTAAATGAAAATGAAAAATCGTTTATTGCTAGAAATTTTTACATTATTGTTTATGTCCTAGATCCTACACTAGGATTCCCTGTGTTGTAGGACCTAGGCTCTGCAATCCGTTCACAAAAACTTAATTCTAGAATTTAAAACCTAAAACTAGAACAATCAACATAATTTGAGTGTATAGGTGTGTGTGTGTGTGTGTGTGTGTGTGTGTGTGTGTGTGTGTGTGTGTGTGTGCGTGTGCGTGCGCGTGCGCGTGTGTGTGTGTGTGTGTGTGTGTGTGATGTGGAGTGTGTGCTGTTGTGTGTGAGTCTTTATGTGTGTGTTTGCATGCGTGTCTGCTGCATCACCTACTCTAGAATTTTAACAAATTCTTCCGTTCGATTATAATCCAGCGTTAGGAGCCAGTGAGTCACTAATTTTTTGCATTTGTGTTTGGTTGCTTTTATAATATTGTGTAGGTTGTTTATTTTCCCATATATGTATGGTCCCATAAAACCGAAAGATTTTCTCCCTATAGATTTATAACACCTAATTCTGTCCCATCTTACTTTCCTATGAGAGTGATTCTGAGCACAGTGGTTTAGCGAGGTTTTATGGAACCGTAAAGTAATACCAAGTATGTAAAGCTGTCTTACTCTTAGCACCGATACATCGGAGTAAAGTTGATCAGTGGGGTACCGAAATGGTCGCCTGTATGCCACTTTTAACAAAGCACGTTGCGCCCTTTCCACATTCATGAGGAAGGTTTTCCCAGATATGCCCCACGATGGAATACAATATTGGACAACAGACTGACACAGAGAGAAGTACACCATTTTTATAGTTGAATCATCAGCAGTCTTGCCAAGTCGCTTAAAGATGAATAAAAGCTTCCTTATTCTACTGCTCAGGTAATTCAGATGTGTCGACCAGTTCAATCTGTTGTCCAAAAGAACACCGAGATATTTAAGGCAATCTGTCTGATCTAGATGTGGACAGGTGCAAAAGCTGTTGTTACTATTGCACGAATGTAGCCGGAGGTTAGTGTTAACTCTTGGGGCAGAGCGTTTCGATACTGCAAAGTTAATTACTTTAGTTTTTATAACGTTTAATGTTAGCAGATTGTGTTGAAGCCAGTTTGCCACTACCTGAAGTCCGGTTTCTACGCAGGTTTGTACTTCTTCCCAAGTTTTACCACTGAAGACTATGGCGGTGTCATCGGCATATGTAAATATTTTAGCCTGGGGGAGTGTAGTCGAGCATAGCCCGTTTATGTAGATTATGAACAAAGTAGGCCCCAGCACGCTTCCTTGGGGCACTCCAAAGTTTATCGTAGTCCGATCACTGTATTGGCCATCCAAAACCACTCTTTGAGTTCTATCACTGAGGTAAGAACTGAACCATTCCAGAGCAGTGCCACGGATTCCCAGATACGAAAGTTTCTTTAATAAGATTTTCCTGGATATAGTGTCAAAGGCTTTTGCTAGGTCCAGGAAGACGCCAGTACATGCGCGGCCCTGGTCTAGATTATGCGTAATATAATCAACTAAATTTGTAACTGCATCTTCCGTGGACCTACCAAACCGAAAGCCATACTGATTGTCCGACAGCAAGTTTTTGTTTTCAAGGTAAGTTAGGAGTCTTTTATTAACAATTTTTTCAAGAATTTTGGAAAGTCCTGTCAATAGCGATATAGTGCGATAATTGGCTGGATCTTTAGCATCCCCAGCTTTATATATAGGGCAGATATTAGCAATCTTCAGGCATTCGGGTACACTGCCACTGGACAAGCTTAGGTTACACAGGTAGGTAATTGGTGCGACTAGTACCTGTGAACAGAGTTTTATGATTTTATTATTTAGACCATCATAACCGGGGGCCGACTCAGTTTTGAGTTGTGTAATTATTTTATTAATTTCTTTCTCGTCAGTCGGAGCAAAAAACAATGAGTCAGGGCTATTGTGTACGGTACTGTATTGCTCGTTGTTTATAGCGAGTTCAGTTTCAGTTAGACCGAGCTTGTCTATTGTTTGCATTGCCAATTTTTCCCCAACGGTAGAGAAATAATGGTTTACGTTATTTAATATCTCGTATGAGTTTTTACTATTTGTTATAAGTTCAGATTTTTTACATCTAATTGTACATATTTTTTTAATTGCATGCCATAATTTTTTGGAATTACCATTAGATTTTTTTAATAGTTCCCGGTCATAGGCTACTTTCAAATTAGTTAGTACATTGTTGCAATAATTACGATATTGTTTATATTCTTGTTGTATTAAAAGATTATCACGGTTCTCCTTTTTTCCTGCATTGGCATGCATAAGGTCTCGACGCCTTATACATTTTAATAAACTTTTTGTTATCCAGGGCTTTATAATGTGGTCTGATCTACGCAAAGTATGTCTGTTGGTGTGTAAATTTATTTTATGAGATAGCACTTCTACAAATTGTTCGTATGCATTCGTAACATTTGTGCATTCATAAAGCCAATCCCAGGATCTCAATGTCTTTGAGTAGATTTGGGTAATCAATGCGAATGCGTGATTGCTCAGTACAGGTTTTTGATTGTTGTCTGTGAATGCCGCAGACAATTGTTTCGTGATCCGTTATGCCGGTTTTACAAATTATTACTGTAGCAGATTTCCTAGTATTAAGCATAACGTGATCTAGACAGTTGTCACCACGTGTGGGTAAGGTATGTCCCGGAAAATAGCCATAATGACTAGTTATATCTAAATAATCAGGAGCATGTCTGTCAGTGTGACCAGTTGTAATATCAATGTTAATGTCGCCAACAATAGCACATGTGTCAGCCCTACAAGAGGACAATATGGTCGACAGGGAATCGCAGAAGTTATCTATATTGTGATGCGACGGAGACCTGTATAAAGCAATAAGAGTCAGTTCACTACCCACATTAATGAGCAAACAGTTCGAGTCCTTAAAAGGAGGTTCTACTATGGAAACCTGGAGAGAAGATTCAGTAAAGACAACGATGCCGTCGTTTTGATTTAGGTACGTTATAGAAGAGTGATAGTTATAGTTATCAATTTCATAACATAACGGTGAGTTGTCGAGCCAGCATTCGGTAAAGATTATTATGTCAGGAGGAAAAAGCAGTCGATTTAAGAGAATAGAGAACTCATCAAAATTCTTTTTTATGCTGCGTATGTTCTGTATTATTACAGTGTACTGTTTACTTAGATCTCCAAGATGTGCCTTACATTCATCTATTGATTCAAGTGTCAGAGAGGAGTTGAAATCTGTGTTATCGATGTCGTCAATAATTTCAACAATGTTAGCCATTGGGGATTAAAGCCAGGTGTCCTTTTGTAGGTCTTGTAAGTTTGCTTGTGTAGCAAGAATAGCGTGTACAAGTTCCAACAGATAATCCAATAATTAATATATAACTGAGTAAAAAGGTATAGTATAGGTAGTTTAGTGTAAATTGTAGATAGTTAAGTTTTTTCAGTGTTTTTGTTTGTGCGTGTGGTAGTGTGTGTATTTGTGTGAGTAGTTTTATAATTATTAAGTACATGTAAATGTGATCTCGTGGTAAGTAGGGATAAGATAAGTTAGTTCTTTTAAGTAAACTGTTTCTCAAACATTCTTTGCATATGATGTGAATTTTGTTAAATGAACTACTAGTCTAGCGGAAGACTGCTTAAGCAATTCAAATAGCTATATTTAAACGGTAATTTTAAGAGGCTAGAAAAAGTTATGTATGTAAGCATTACACTTAAATTATAAGTTACTCTGAAAGTTAGTCATTGATTAGTTACCGACTGTAGATCCCTTAATGTTTCCTGAGATTTAATAAGTACTTGCTTTGCTCCTGGTTCTTTCCGGATGAAAATGTTCCCGTTCGACGTCCAGCAATATTTGTAACCCTTTTGTTTAGCAAATTCCCGCGCTGGGTAAAAAAGTGTTCTTGAGCTAACAGGCAGGTACTCAGCAACGTAAACTGGGCGTCGGTCACCAGATAGCCCGATGCATGTAGTATTCAAACGTCCTTCATTGGGGTTACTTTTATTAAAGTTGCGCACGTTACTAAGAAGTTCATTTTTAATTTGTACGCTTGAAAATTCAGCAATGATTGGTCGCACTGTGCCTTCTTTACCGGGTAGTCGGTACGTATCGCGTAACTGGGCGATATCGAGTGGCATGCTGACTGCAGCACCAACCTTCGCAATTATTGTGGATAGATCTGCTACTGTCTCGTTATTTATTTGAGGTACATTTCGTATTTCTATGCTTGATGTCCTGGAGCGTTGCTGAATGTCCTGTATTTTTAATTCGAGATTGCTGATGTACTCTTTTTGAGCAAGATTCTCTTTTTTTAGCAAGTTTACATCCTTTATGATATCATCGTACTGCTTGCTGATGTAAGTCACTGTTTTTTCGATCTCCGCATTAGATTTCTGTATAGCGTGATTCTGTTGTTTAAGTTCTGCCAGTTCAGTTACGAGTTTCAAAAGAGTTGAGTTTTGGTCGGTCGAGAATTTTGTGAATCGTTCTTCTATTTCTTTTTTCCATGTCGAAATCATTCCAAATAGTTCGTGCTTTAAATCTTGAACTTCGTTACCAGGTGAGAAGGCGGGGCAGGGTCGTTTGTGCCGCGATTGAATGTTAACACCTTCAGAAGGACTGTTTAATACAGAGGAGGGAATGTCGGAGTCGGATTTAACTAGCGTTACACTAGCGTTTGGTGTTGATGTTGGCGGGGGCGATCGTTGCATGCGTGGCATTGTAAATAAATATTCTGTGTTATTATTGCGCGGTATATTCCGTTATATAGCACGCTGCAAAGTATCTACCCACTTAGTTGACAGTGACTTCAATTACATAGCATACGCCTGCGCAGCTATCGTAGTCGCCGAGCGCGGTGTAACAAAGACGGCAATTATGGCGGCTGCACTACTCGCACAGGCACTCTGCGTACCGCGACCTTCCTTTCACTTTTATGTCACTGTTCGCGATAATTAAGTTTGTTGCTATTAGCATAAGTTACAGTTTAGGATAACTTTGGACTAATTGAGCGTTAATATTCGGATAAAAAAAACTAGTAGCACACAGAATACACAGTCGCTCTTCAGATCAGACTAGACGGATCGCAGATCATGTTAGTAGTGTGGGCGCTCTGCACTGCGAACCTCACATCATTATGCACATAACGATCTGCCTAAGCAGTATAATTATATACCCTACTTCCATCACTAAGCCGAAAATATTCAGCCTTTCCGACACTAATTCAATGCAGTGTTCGGCAGTGCAGGAGCCATGAATTCTTATCAACCCTAAATTGAAATGTTTATCATCATGGTGCAAGTTGAGATTTATGTATCTATGATTTTTTTTGGGAAGTCCACTCGTCAAAACTCAATGAGAATCTTTGTCCTTTTTGCTTTAAAATAGTGAATTCTTTAATGAAATCAACTTGAATATTCTCTGCATATCTGTAAATGATCGCTCTGATGGTATTTGGAGAAGTCGGCAATTGAAATCCTGATTTTGCGAATAATAATCTCAAGTCGGATGATGTACAAAATGTACTTAGACTAAATCCATCTTTACACACCATCCTAGTGACCAAACTCTCCATAGATTTTTCTTTTTCAAAGTAGAAATCAATAGTCTTCTTGGTCTTCTTGCTCGGAACTACTTCCTGATAATCTTCATTTTTTGAAGTAGTTGCTACGCATCTATAGCATCAGTGGAAGCTTGTGAATCTGCATTATCCAAATCTTTGTTGGGTGAATTAGCTTTGTTGCCACTGACATTACTTATGACACTGATACAGTGCACTTTTTGTAAATGCCCGTTTAACCCTGTAGTGGAGCGGTTGCTAATAAGCAATGTTTTTAGGCATAGCGAGCACTTGGCACTTCGACTATCCAACTTTACGAAAAAGTCCCACAAACTTTTTTTACCGTCGTCGCTAGAATTCTTGGTTGACATTTTAAACTGTCCGAAAACCAGCGTTAAATCTGTAATGAAGAAAAGATCGGTGAAGTATAAGATAAGTATAAGTATGCCTAAAGATAAATAAATACAACTATCGCGATGCAATAACTTAACAAAACCAATAAGGTAATATTTTATTTAAACTGTCGCGATTACTATTACACATTTTGTAGGTATTTCGGGTTTCAAATTGCGTTCAAACTTCCTTTTGTTTATTTCCGATATTTTGGCGCTATTGCAAGCACCGCACCGTGGTTACGGGAGTACTAATAGTTTGAACGCGTTTTTGAACTGAAAAAAACCTATAAAAACCTATCTTTATACACATGGCACAGCTTTTTTCCAATCAAAATTGCGCATTTTAGCAATCTTGTTTAATAGCAACAATACTCACACACATACACACACACACACACACAAATGACACAAAGTTCTAACAATAGCTAAATATTTTGATAGTAACTGTCGTGAGAATGATTCATTATTAAATGATGTAACGGTTTACTCACGCGCAGTTCGACTCGCGATCCCGCCGCGTCTGCTCATGATTAAGGACTCCGGTTGGGTCCGAAACTAGTCGGGCTACCCCGATAAATACGCGTGAGTAAACCGTTACATCATTTAATAATAGCTAAATAGTCCACTGTAGGATATGTACCTACTTCCTGCAATTAAAGGTAGGTAATAAAATAAGATCGGTTTAAATAAGAAAACAAAAAGATTTCGCGATGTGTTTACGAAACTCACCAAACGTGTCTTCCTTTTCCTTCTTCGAGAAATTAAGAGACATGAATCAAATCAACATTAATACTAAAATTAAAAATAAACATTTTACTTTACTTACCATTCAGTCTCTCAAACAACAACCAACACGCACTTCATATGCACTTTAGTGACACAAAGACACTTTCTATCGAGACGAGAGCAGTTATTCAACTGATCAACTGTCTTTGATTTATAAAATAAACAAACATAAGGGGTACAGTTGGTAAGGGGGAAAGGGGGCGGGCGGCGTTGCCTTTCATGCGGCACGTGCTATGGTGACAGAACGGCAACTCAAAACTAAACAATGGAAATTGATACGTTTGCGGATCCGCATCGCTGGATCAAGATGTGTGCTGGATCCAGCATGTTTAAAAAGGCGCTGGATCCAGCTGGATTGCCGTATGCTGGATCCAGCAATTGCAATCCCTAGTTACATACAATTCTAAAACAAGTGTAATCGATGGCAGGTTGGATTTAAGAAAGATATGGTCAATACAGTGTTTAAGCCGAGTTGGAAACAAGTGGGTTGGCATGAGCCCGTGAGAGGCATTTAGAGTAAGGTAGTCAAAGCTTCGACTACTCCTGTTAGTCGGCACAATATCGATATTTAAATCGCCCATCAGGACAGAATTTCTGCAGGAAGATATGCTATCGTAGACATCATTCAAGCTAATTGTGAAAGAATCGAAATTTTCTTTGGAATTTAATATTGGAGAACGGTAGACAGCAACCACTGCTAACGTTTTGTCAATTTGACAAACAAGGCAATTTCCACCCTTAAAGCTCGGTTCCCACACAGTGGTATGTAACCCTAGTTATCGTGTAGAATATAACTCCGTCATTTTGATTAGAGTTGGAAACTGCCGAGTGACACTCGAATCCATCTAAGTTTGGTAGATACTTAGCTTATTTTTCTGAGCCAACATTCAGTCAGAACAACAATATCAAAGTTGATTTTTGTTAGACTTAATAATACTTGTAGCTGGTCAAAGTTTTAATATACACTCCGTATGTTTATGTGTAATAATTTATTTTTCTGTTATAGACGTCCAAGTATTTTAAGCAGTCCTCTGGACTACGATCACTGTTAATTATATTTATGGAAGCCATTTAACCTTATGTCAGTACCCAAAAAGGTCGTACCACAAATGATTGGAGAGTGTGATATACTTAGATTCATTATAGTCGATACATCGCGTTATGGTTGTGTGTGTTATGTGATATACGTGTGTGTGTGATATGCAAACACACACGTATGTGTACAAACGCACACATATATCACACGCACGTGTGATATATGTGTGCGTTTGTTAAAGATAAATTGCAAGGAATGCTTCTGATTTATATTATTGTTGAGTGTAGATGAGTGTGTGTAAGGTGATATATTATTAAGAATAGGATATGATAGGATAATTATTAAACTATACACAGAAGTAACATATAGTAGTACCAGTCACAGATTCTTGTTTTCAAGATAGTATAATATAATATAATATAATATAATATAATATAATATAATATAATATAATATAATATAATATAATATAATATAATATAATATAATATAATATAATATAATATAATATAATATAATATAATATAATATAATATAATATAATATAATATAATATAATAATAATATAAATAATATATCCTGGGACAACTCACACACGGTTATCTGATCCCAAGCTAAGCAGAGTTTGTGTTATGGTAACCAGACAACTGATAAACTTACTTATATATTTCTAAGTACATACATATTATAGTGTAGGAGATTCAGAACTACCCGCTGAATGTTACTATATAAGCCAGCGCGTACCGCTGCTCGGGGTCACTAGTCTGTCGGCCGTCATCGCGATCGGAGCTCTCAGTGTTTTCATTTTTCAAGTTTATGTTAAGATTTAAATAAAACCGTTAGGACTTGTTTTTTGTCTTTTTAAAAAAAATACTCGCCTTCGGAATTCCCTAGATCAGAAGTGGGATAGGATCAACGTGGTTCTATCCTGCTGGCCATTCTGGTTTTGTGTTTTCTGGTGCGAGAGAGTAAAGGAACAAAAAAAAATGTCTGACCGCGAATGTCGCGAACGCGAGCTTCGTAGTAGCCGAGAGCATAGACGTCGTAGTAGATATCGCGATCGCACCCCAGTGAATAGTGGTTTAAAACGTGAGATGAGTGCGATGTTAGCTAGGCTTAGAGCGTTAGAAGGTCAAGTAGCTGCGCGAGACACCGTCACCGTCTCATAGGCGCCGGGAATCGAATAGACGCGTGACGTCACCCGCGCCTGAGAGGCCTGTGTCACCAGCGCACTGTCGCTGCTCCCGTCGCGGCCACCAAGTACTCCACATACGTATCAAGCGAAGTGTGCCGGATCGGAACATGTTTTCAGCGAAGAAAACGCCCCATCATCGGTAACGGATCGAATCGTGGATGCTATTCGTTCAATTCATACGGTGGTAAGACCAAGCCAACATTATTACATTTCAAATTTCGACCCTAATTTGCATAACATTGACGATTGGTGTGAGGAGGTAGATCGCGCTAAATTGTTAAATAATTGGAGTGATTATGAATGCCTTTCACGTATTGGTAACTGCTTAAAAGGAGATGCCAAAACGTGGCTTAGCGAATGGGTGACTAGCGAGCGTAGTTGGAGTAATTTCAAGAAAGAATTTAAGCCCTTATGTCCAAAAACGCCTAATATTGCCAATATTCTGTTTGCAGTAATGAATACCAACTCAGACAACTATGCTACATATGCTGATTACGCTCGTCGTTCACTTCTTCGCTTACGCATCGTACGGGGGCTCAGTGACCAACTAATGTCAGCAATTGTTATACGTGGAATAACTGACCCCCAGATTAAAGCGTCCGCTACAAATGCTAAGCTGTTACCTAACGATCTCTTAGAGTTCTTTTCAACATATGTAAAACCTAACACATCTAAAAACAGCATTGCTCGTGGCGCATCATCTCAAAATTATGCCGGTAAAAATAAAAAAATTTCGTCTAATTTACCCTCGAGAAAACGACGTTTTGACGAAGGCAGGTGTTTTGTGTGCGGTCAATTGGGACATAAACAGGCTCAGTGTAATAAACGATCTAAAGTTTATTCGGAGGAAGGTTCTTCCACGACTAATACAAACAATGCTGTGCCTAAGCCTGTTTTTGTGCCAACTAAATCTGATACGTGTACATTTTGTAAAAAATCGGGTCATAAAGTCGAAAATTTCTTTGCAAAACAGAAATCCGATTCACGCAATAAAAACCAATGTTAACTTTTGCCGCGAAAATCAAACTACCCGCAATAATGACGTTATTGTGGCCGTTATCCAGGGCGTAGCTATTGATGTTTTGATCGATAGTGGCTCAACAATTTCGCTTATTTCCTCAAGTCTGTTAAAACATTTTGAGTGTGCGCGTAAGCCATCGTTTCGTATACTAAAGGGACTTGGAAGTCAGGAGATTGAAAGTACTTATTACGTTACTTTGCCAATCGAATTTGACGGCATAACTCTTGAAGTTGATATGTTCGTAGTTGCTTCTGAATACATGAATACACCGGTCATAGTGGGTACAGATGTCCTCAATAGAGAGGGCGTCCGTTACATTCGTACACGAGATTCTCAACTACTTCAGAGAGAAATTACGAAATCGGACCAAGTGATGACTGTTCAGTCTGATGAATCAATCCCTGTCAACACGCCTCTTGTTGGGGATGAGCTCAAACAGTTGTTGTCAGTTATTAACGACTTTTCGCATTTTTTTATATCGGGTACCGCCACATCTACGGTCAATACAGGGAATATGGTCATCAGACTGAAAAGTGACACTCCTATTAATTATCGACCGTATCGTCTTTCCCATGCTGAGACTCTTCGCGTCCGTGAGATTATTAGGGACTTGTTAGACAAGGGGGTCATCCGGGAATCGGAATCGGATTTCGCTAGTCCGATCCTACTCGTCAAAAAGAAAGACGGATCTGACCGCATGTGCGTCGATTACCGGAAGCTTAATGACATAACTGTTAAGGATCGTTTTCCGTTGCCGCGAATCGATGACCACATAGATCGTCTAGAGGCTACGGGGTTGCACCAGATCCCTGTCCAAGAGGAGTCCGTCCCTCTTACGGAATTTGTAACGCCCGAGGGGCACTATGAATATCTAAAAATGCCATATGGTCTTGCAAATGCGCCAGTTGTATATCAGCAGATCATAACGAAAACACTTCGTGAACACATAGAATCTGGTGAAATCCTGGTCTATATCGATGACGTCCTGATACTGAGCAGGACCATAGAGCAGGGACTAGTTCTTCTGCATAGGGTTATGACGACCTCCGTGGTCGAGTGGTGTACGCACCGGTTTCAAGGTGTCGCTAGCTCTGAGGTCCCGGGTTCGATCCCCGGTCGGGTCAATGTAAATATTCACATTTCTACATTGTCTCGGGTCTGGGTGTTTGTGGTACCTTCGTTGTATCTGAATTCCATAACACAAGTGCTTTAGCAACTTACTTTGGGTTCAGAACAATGTATGTGATGTTGTCCGCATTTATTAATTATTATTATTATAGGGTACTTACTACATTGACTGACGCGGGCTTTTCAATCAATTTAAAGAAATGCTTTTTCCTTTCACCCTCAATTGAGTATCTAGGTCGTAATATTAGTGGGGGTCAGGTACGGCCGAGCGCAGAGAAAGTTAGGGCGTTAACGAATACAGATAAATCTAAGAATGTCAAGCAGGTCCGTCAGTTTTTGGGTCTAGCTAGCTATTTTCGGCGTTATATACCTGACTTTGCGCAAAGAACAGCGTGTATAGCGGCTTTAACTCGTAAGGGTGTAGAATTTAAATGGGGTCCAGAGCAGCAAGCAGCTCGCAAATAAATTATCGAATGCTTGACCAGTGAGCCCGTACTTGCGGTGTACGATCCTTCATTGCCGATTGAGGTGCACACAGACGCAAGCTCTGTCGGATACGGTGCTGTGCTTCTGCAAGTGCACGAGGGTGGTCATAAGCCAGTGGTCGCTTACTATAGTAAGCTAACACAGGGAGCTGAAAGTAAGTAGCACTCGTACGAACTTGAGACCCTTGCGGTAGTCAAAGCCTTACAACATTTCAGGCACTACCTTGTGGGTGTGCGCTTCACTGTAGTCACCGACTGCAATGCGTTGAAACTTACGCAGCGCAAAAAGGATTTGCTTCCTAGGGTGGCTCGGTGGTGGGTATACCTGCAGGATTTTGATTTCAACTTGGACTATCGAAAGGGCTCACTTATGTCACACGCTGACTACCTTAGTCGGAATCCGGTCAATGTGTGCACAGTTCAAAAGCCGCTGAGTTGGGCGCGGATTGTTCAGGCTTCTGATGAGGAGACCCGAACCCTTATTCAGCGACTGAATGACGGTCAGCTAGACGCAAGTCGATACGTCGTTAAAAACGACACCCTCTACGTTAAGTATGCACCTCCTGGGGAATCTACTCGACTCCTGTGTTATATGCCTAAGGGGCACAGGCTTAGCCTACTTTGCGTGTTTCATGATGAGCACGAACATCCTGGAGCAGAAAAGACATTTGATTTAATAACGAAACATTTTTGGTTCCCTGGTTTGAGAAGTTTTGTCCAAAAATATGTAGCACACTGTTTAGTCTGTATCTCACATAAAAAAGTCGCTCGAGCTCCATTACAGCCTATTCCTTCTTGGGAAAAACCAGAAGTGCCCTTTGAAACGGTCCATATGGATGCCCTGGGACCACTCCCCGAGGCGGATGGCTATCGATACGTCCTTATAGTTATTGACGCATTCTCTAATTTCGCGTTACTTTACCCGATGTATCGGCAAGATTCCAATGAATTGAAGCGCAATGTTACTAATGTTTTTTCGCTCTTCGGAGCCCCTAAGTTAATTGTTGCCGACAGAGGTCGTATGTTCCAAAGCACCGAATTTCTCGACTGGGTTAGGGATATGGGTTGTGAAGTTCATTTAATTACACCCGAGATGCACCAATCCAACGGCCAAGCCGAACGTTATTGCAGGACTGTGTTAAATATGATTCGTATTGAAGCAAATCATCGGCAGCAGAAATGGCCTTCTGTTATCTGGAAAAGTCAACTCGTGCTGAACATCACTCGGTACAGAACGACGCAATACTCTGCCCTGAACCTGCTTGTTGGTATAGAAGCGGCAACGCCTCTCATCCGAAGTTTGGTGCGCGATGTGGCGTTGGAAGGTTCCAGTCCAAACAGGGAGGCTTTACGTGAAATGGGCCGACAGAGAGCATCGGGACGGCTCAAGCAAAATCAGCAAAGCCAAGATAATTACGTTAATCAAGGCAGAAAGGCGCCTCGTGGCTTTGAAATAAATTCCTTAGTTTTTGTCAAAAAGCAGGCACAGTCCACGGGGAAGCTAGACTCCGGTATGCGCGGCCCGTACCGTGTGACAAAGATTCTTCCGCATGGGCGCTATGAGCTGCAACTCCTTGTTGGCTCCTACGGGTAGTCGACGCAAGCAGCAGCGGAGTTTATGATCCCGTGGCGTGGAGAGTGGACACCTGAAGTATGTACTGCTTACTTTGATGGTGAGTTGCTCGGCTACTCCAAGGCAGGTTGCAAACTGTCCTTGGGTATGTTGTCAGAAATAGCTAACGTAGTGCTTGCGTAGTACGTTTAGTGTATACGATTGTCGGGAGAGAGCTAACGTCGCGCCTCTTTCCTAACGATTGTGGGGCGAACATGCAAACGTCGGGCCTCTGTCTCGCCGGGCTAAGCTATGCTAACGTCGTGCCTATGCCTTACACCATGATTAAGTTATGCTAACGTAGCGCCTATGGCTTAAACATTGCTTGTGATGCTTCGCATCTTGTCGATATGATGGACGCATCATATTTATAATAATAAAACATTTATTTCAGACCAAAATACAAGATCCATAAGATGTTAGTAAAAGAATACTTAACCTAGTGTTAGTTAAAATAACTTAAATGATTACTATGCATACGTATCCAATGGGCTAGCATAGGGCTGTCCCATTTATCGCACAAAGCATTCAGGATGCTGTGCGAGCTATCGCGTACTCTCCCCAGAATTGAAGCGCATCGCTTGCGGATAATCGCATGAAAGCCATCGACCCTAGCCTCGGCAAACATCCTAGAGGCACTACAAAAACGCGGTAGGCCCATAAGCATCCTAAATGCGTTATTGTACTGGATACGCAGGGCGTCGGATACACGCAAAGGGCATACAAGCCCTTTGCGTGTATCCGACCTACAGACTGCACGTGTAAAATGATTGACAGTATGCTCTGAAAAGAGTTATTTTAACATGTTTGGAACAACGTGCAAATCTGCGAATCAACATAATAGCTCGCACAGCCAACGCCCTGCGCTCCCTTTCCATATCTAAGTCATCATTAAGATCATCAGTCACCCAATGACCCAGGTACTTAACTTTTGTTACTCGGGCTAACGGAGTATTACCTATAGTTACCTCTGGTACGTTAGTGTAACATTTGGTACCTGCCTTAAAAATCAATAGCTCGCATTTTTTTGCGTTGTACCTGAGTCCGTGTGCTACTGTGTAATCTTCACAGATTTTAACAAGTCGTCTGAGGGCGCTAATTGATGGACTCAGCAACACCATATCGTCAGCGTAACTGATGTTATTAATACAGACTCCGTCTATGTGACAGCCGATCTTGGCGTTGCTGAGCTCAACAATCAGGCGATTGACGTAAAGGTTAAAGAGACGAGGCGAGGTAATCCCCCCCTGCCTTACCCCGCACTCCAACCCGTACTCATCAGACAGAGCACCCGCCCAGCTAACATAATTAGTCTGATTATTGTACCAATATTTAAATAAAGATATTACCCTACAATCTACGGTACTTTCCTCGCGCAGCTTATCCCAGAGAACATCGTATGGCACCAGGTCAAATGCCTTCGATAAATCGAGAAAGCATGCATTGACCAGTGTATTTCTGTCTGCATAGTACTGCACTGTCTGCTTGGTACTGCACTGTCTGCTTGAGACACATGATAGCAGATTCAGTGGATAATTGGGGCCGAAATCCGAACTGAGCGTCATGAAGATCTATCCGACTCGCCATATGTGAATCGAGCAGACAGTCCAACACCTTCGCTGTAATTGTGGCTAAGGAAATAGGCCTGTAATTTGCAGGGTCTCTAACATCGCCAGTTTTATTTTTAGCTATAGGCACAACTATAGTCTTCATGGGATCTTTTGGCAAGTACGAATGACTAAGACACAAAGAATAAAACATGGCCAGTACCCGTGGCAGATGAATACCCGCAAGTGCTCAACGCTGAGGTGGAAATCCCCCTGAAGGGGGATTTCTATGTAAATGCCCCATCTGAAAAGCAAGTCGAGCCTGCTTGTGAGCACTAGAAACATGTCTATTCCATCCTATTATAGATCTATAGTTGTTTTTCCTAATAAGAGCAGCAGTCTGCTCAGCAGATTTCGAAAGGATATCAATAATTTCGCGATACATAACATCCAACAGATTTGTATGCAATTTGTCATTACATATTTTGTCAGCACAATTACAAAATTCGGACGGGAAATCTATCTTAGACAACATTGAGTTACATAATTTTTCATATAATTTAATCTGCTCTGGGTCTCGATCTCCCCATCTTATTTTACTGTTAGTCCTATTAGGTAACACAACGCTCACATCAATTAAATTAAAATTGCATTCTAGCTTAATCGGAAAGTGGTCCGAGCAATACGTGCCATACAATACTTCCACATTTGATATCGTTTGAAGCGCAGACTTAGTAACAACGCAATGGTCAAGCCATCGATTACACCCATGCGCTTCACTAACAAATGTATAAGTATCGCTAGATAAAAATACTGTATCGGCACACGCCCAGTACTGCTCCTCACAAAACTTCAACAATTCAAAGTAAAATAATTCATCTATGTGAGCATTATAATCCCCTAACATAAAAACCATCTGAATATCACAGTTTTCTATAATGGCATTCATTACGCTCAAACAATCAGTGAACTCAACAATGTTTTCAACACAGCTAATAGGCATATAAACCGAAAAAACAAGCAACTTTTTGTTAGACAGTTCAACTTGTATGGCTGTAATACGAGCACTATTACACTGCACAACTGTCACTGATGAGAATAAACTTTTCCTCCAGAGGATTGCTACTCCTCCGTAAGGCCTACCTCGCAATATTCCAGCCGAAGCATCCACCGCTGAAGTCCCAGTATACGCAAAGTCCTCATGTATTGTACCTAAGAACGTTAAGTCGTGGGGCATCAACCATGTTTCTTGCAGAGCTATTATAGCCGCTGATACACACAGTCGTCGAATGCAGTCAACCGACGTTTTTACACTTTTGCAGTTGAAACTTATAATTCTCACTGATTTCGTCATTTTGTTATCGAATGATAGTATTTAATTTCCGTGTCTCTGCTTTATCTCCAAAATTATTTCTGAAATTTATGAAACGCCGATAAGAAATTCCATCGGGCCAGAAGTCATCACGCATAAAAATGTCCTCCTTATGTTTAGGAATAAATATTTTATAGCTGTCGTATTCCTTATCAATCTTCATGGTCAACTTTTCTACCTTAACTAGTAACCTAGATTTTCCACGGATATATGAGACTATATCATCAACAGAAAGTCCTTTCGATACGTTTGAAATGTATAATGGTAACATAATCTCAGCTGCCTTAAATTTTTCATCAGGTTTAATTACTGCGCTCCCCTTTTTTCCGGCAAACCTCTGATTTCTGAATTTTCTTTGTACCAAAGTCCAACCATCATTGTCTTGACTAACGACGTTCTTTTCACTCCTGACTACATTCGCAAATGTCGGTTGCTTCCCAACATGTTCTCCATCCAACACGGCCGTGTGTCCCATAGCGGTAACACAGTCCGTCGCAAGCGCCTCAGCTGATAACGCACTGACGTTGCCAGAGCGATGCGTCATCGCCTTCTCGTCACTCGTAGCGCTGTTTATAACCGGTACGCCGCCGTTGTTGCCGATCGCCATACTTCTACCCTCAACATTTTTATCCAACCTACCCACTACCCGAGAAGAATGTGAGGGTGCCGATATGATTGTATTAAAACTATCAGAATTTTCAAATTCTATTAATAAGATACAACCACCGCACTTTGTTTTAGTTTGGGGAATGTCTTTATCTGAACTTTTGAGGTGTTTTATATCATTCTTAACAGATTCCAGTTGTTGTGTGATAGCATATTGCTCCTTTGATTCTTTAAGCTCCGTAATTTCTCTCTTCATTAGTTGCAACTCTTTTAGAAGCCTTGTACAATCTAAATGATCGAATAGAACTGGAGGGAGTTTTTGAAGGTCTTGTGCTACAAAAATAGGAATCAGTTCAAGTTCCGTTTCTTTAAGCAGACATATTATGTCGTCAATATCTCGCTTCGCCTTCCCATCACGTTTTCTTTGGATTTTACGCTTTGTTGTCGGCACCGAATCAAACAACAAGCTTTTCGCTGTAGTTATGTCCTGTTCCGTAAAGGACGTCACACATATACGACACAAACTGTCCTCGTCCATCACATCCATCTTGTTACAAACAAAAGAAAGCACCTCGTTTATAACAACGTTGCAGTTCGAACATTTTAACACTTGCGATTCCGCCATTATTAGGCTCACATATCACACGTCCAACGGCAGTACATGCGCGGGAGATGTTAAGTTTCGCAATTTAAATTGCTGTTAATGTGTGTACGTAAGCTAATAGATGTTGTTTCCGTGCATAGGTACAGACACGGAGGATGAAGATCCTGTTGCCACTCAACCAGATGAAGCAGTTGATTTTGGTCGCTCGTTACCGCCACCTGCTCTAACTGCACGGCGGCCTGTGGATGATGGGCAACAACCATCCACGTCCAGGATTCAGAGGCATACAAGTGCTTCAGCTACTCCTGCCGCTGAGATGTACCAAGAGCAGGAGCCTGCTGCAGAGTCTCTGCAAGGGCTTTCCATGCCCCTGCTGGACTAACCAAACAAAAGGAGAAAAAGGAGCCCGAGGACGGTCTCCCGTCAGGAGAGGCCGTGTAGGAGATTCAGAACTACCCGCTGAATTTTACTATATAAGCCAGCGCGTACCGCTGCTCGGGGTCACTAGTCTGTCGGCCGTCATCGCGATCGGAGCTCTCAGTGTTTTCATTTTTAAAGTTTTTGTTAAGATTTAAATAAAACCGTAAGGACTTGTTTTTTGTCTTTTTAAAAAAATACTAGCCTTCGGAATTCCCTAGATTATTGATTATAACAACATGTTTTAGAACTACAGAATTCTAAATAAAAACAAACTGTTAATAATAAAAGGTTTTAATAAGTATAAATAAGTTGAAAAACGCTGAAAAGGTGATTTTTTATTTTATAACATGGAACCCGTGTAACAAAAATCGATGTACTATTTTATCCAGTGTCATAGGTACGGCACTCGCCGATACCGCAGTAGGTGTTCTTCGGCGCGCTGGCGGTGTCGACAAAGGCGGTTAGCGGTGCCTACAAAGCGCGCGGCTTTTTTTAATGGAATAGCTGGCAGGATTGCGAATAATGAGTGCGAGTGCGCGCGCAATAGTTGCGCTATCTCTTACGGTTGACGCTCATGTATTGTTTCGGTTTTGGAGCAGTTTTTAGTGTTTCATTTACATTGCCTTTTTTCGTGAAAACGGCTTAATAATTACTTTCGTTATGAAAATATTATTGAAATACGTAGGAAAAATGATTTTATGAAACATAAAATTAAAAAAACGCGAAAAAAAAATGCAATTTTCATGAAAAGACCGATGAAAAATTCCAACGCAGGGGAGTCTGGAATCATGTCTAGAACTCCAGATCCCACGGGACCGTCACGATGTTCCTTCCACCCTGTATAAATATTTAATCTAAACATTTAATATTCATAATACAATCACTTGAACACTGAGCGAAGCATTATTTTTCAATTTGAGTAAATCTAATTGATTGGAAGTTAGAACAATATTACACAATATTATTCTACTGATAACATTTTGGATTAGACAACAAATAAAAGAAATTAAATTGTTTAAACATTTAATGTTAATAAAACATTATAAAGTGCAGCTGGTGAAAAGACAGCTACTTGGTATCTCGTCCATACCAAGTACCAAAGAATTGTCATAATGTGAGCACAACATCCAACAGTCCGGTTGCCAACACCAATAACTTAAGATACCCTTTCTAGGTTGGTCTTCAAATGAGGGAAGCTCGTCATATAAAATATACGTGTAATATTCACGCCTGGACGTATGTCTCGATTTAATACGTCCTCTTAATAGAAGAGGATGATTTCCTTCAATTTCAAGTGCTGTGAAAGTATTTGTTGAACTTGTGTTCTCCAATAATAACTACTATTCATTAGAATGCGCATAAAGCTTATTATAAAACAGCAAGGCTGATTTAATTAAGGTAGGCACTAAATAACCTGCACTTTGCTGACATCCATGAAATAGGTATCGCCTAGATGTATTAGCACAACGTCTATAATTAGGTAGGGCAATTGATGAAACATCTTGACCTGAGCCAAGATGAAGTTGTGGGGAAAGTGGTGGAGGAAGTTGTGGAGGAGGTGGTGGAGGAATTGGTATTTGGAGATTTTCATGAGGTTGGTGATCTTTAAGGCGTCAAAACAATTGGAATCAGTAATAATTTTTCGTCTCACTTCTCTGTTAGCTCTCATGTACCAACCATGACATAAAAAGTTGGTTGCTCTAACCTGAAAAAAAAAGATGAAACTAATACCACTCACACTTGACAATCAATAGCTTGACTTTCTATATTTGTAAACTCAAATTATATATATATATTGTCAACATCAAAGCAAGACACATATTACAAAATAAAATACCCCATCTCATCTCTGTCAATCAAACAGATATTCATACAGTTTTTACCAATATATAGAGTGATTAATGTGGAAGGTGAAAGTATATAATACATCCATATTATAGCATAGAAATACAGAGAGTTCCAAAGATTTGTAAAATCCATGTGGAGTCAGAGTAAATCACTAGTTATCTAAACAAGGCAAGTAAAGACTTGTCCTAACTGATTCTTAATTGAAAATATTCCTCATTAATAATAATTAATATTTAATCAGCATTAAATGTTACTTTATAGTAACTATATTGACTTGCCTGTTACGTTTTGAATTAGAACCTCAAATAAGTTTACATTATTTAATGTGATTGATTACACTATTAAAACTGTAACAATTATTCACATGTAGATTGTAATGTCCTATACTCAATAAATGTTGTTGTCTCGTACACACGGGTAGTGGGGAGAGTTGTCAGTTACGTGCGAGCGGTGAGCGTGCGCGCACGTCCTCCGGATACTGGTGTGTGACCGAGCCAATAGGTAATATTAGTTACGCAGGGAGCACTACAAGTGGCGACGAGGACAAAAGTAAGTGGAATAATTACATTATTTCATTACACGTTCGATATTGGTCATTTAAAATAATAAAATATAAAGGGAGGTAGGATGATGTATGGTTGCGATAAGTATTGGTTAGAAAAGATGATATTGTGTTATTGATACTTGTTGTTATAAATTGACCATGCAAAAGCATAACCTACCCCTCCCGACCCTAGATCTCGTTGACATATTAATTCATACCGACTATTTCCACAAATAAAATAACATTAAGTAGATAATTGGAAATAATGTTATGTTTTGATGTTTGTAGCTATTTACACGGAATTAATAGGTGATTTTGTAGCTTTGCCTCTTCAAAATACGATAATGCAATGCTGGCTCACGGTCAAATTAATAAAATCACACATTTAGGTTTTCGCGCTGACGTTTTGTCATTAACGGGTTATCGGTCTTGGAATACTAGGGCTATAGTTAGCATGTTGATGGTCTGGACCGGATAATTTGACACCTGAAAATGATATTAGTATTTAATTTTTGTGGTAAAAAAATAAATAAAAAAATAAATTGTAAACATTATGATTAATTACGAATTAGAGGATATTATTTCATTGGTGTTATATACTTATACTAATTAAGAGTATTATGAATGTGATTACCGTGTTCGATATCATATTTTATGTTAATAATAATTCATTAATATTCCGCAACTTCATAGCCGAAATTATTCTTTATTCATTAAGTTACCTATATCTTGTCATAAGTTAGGTGTTATTAATTAAAAAGAATGTTACTCCATTATTTGATATTTTAGTACTGGTTTCGGTATGTGGAGACAAAGCGTGTGAATCATACGTGTGTGTGATGGCAGTATGAGCCAACATGAAATTGTGAATCATACGTGTGTGTGATGGCAGTATGAGATAACATGAAATTGTGAATCATGCGTGTGTGTGATGGCAGTATGAGCCAACATGAAATTGTGAATCATACGTGTGTGTGATGGCAGTATGAGCAAACATGAAATTGTGAATCATACGTGTGTGTGATGGCAGTATGAGCCAACATGAAATTGTAAATCATACGTGTGTGTGATGGCAGTATGAGACAACTTGAAATTGTGAATCATACGTGTGTGTGATGGCAGTATGGGCCAACATGAAATTGTGAATCATACGTGTGTAGGTAGTACGGGCCGAGATAAAATCATGAGCCGTACTAGTTGTATGTGACTAAATTGTGAAGTATTAGTAAATGGGGAGCCTGAGCATAAGGTCCATTGCTTCTAGGTTGCCTCAAACCTACTCTACAAAATGGCGAATATCCTTCCGACCTCAGAAAAGCTCGACCTTGAGGGTGACAATGCGGTAGTAGTCTTACGTTGGGAACGGTGGAAAAGGTCTCTGAATATTTATTTAGATGCAGCAGGATAAGTGGAGATTTAAAAAAAAAAGCAACCTTATTGCTTTAGGAGGATCCGAAATATAAGAAATAATTTACAATATACCAGGAGCATACGTTGTTGGACCAGAAGAGAACACTGACGTTTACAAAACTGCAATTGAGAAACTTGATGCCTACTTCCTGCCTAACAAAACAAAATATTTGAGAGACATGTGTTTCGTCAGATAAAACAAGAGGAAGGAGAGAAATTAAAAAAAAATGTAATTAGACTTAGACAGCAAGCAGAAAAATGAGTTTACGAGCCAGATGAATATTTGATAGAGCAAGTAGTCGGAAAATGTTCTTCAGCAGAATTACGGAAAAAAAATACTAACCTTAGGAGATGATATTACACTAGACAAAATTATAAAAGAAGCTAGTACGCTGGAGATTGTAGGACGTCAACTGGAAGAATATGAAAGAAAAATACAACAAACTAGATAAACGCAGTGAAAAGTACTACTAGTAAGTTTACATACGGAAAATACAGAAATGAAAGATAAACATCTGGACATAATACGGAAAGTAGACAAGGAACAAGGGAATGTAGCAGGTATGGGTACAAGGAGCATACGCGGGCAAATCAGACTTGTCCAGCGAAAAGGAAAAAATGCAACTCGTGTAACAAAACAGGTCATTTTAGTTCTATGTGTAAGTCTTTACAAAAAAAAAAAAAAAAACGGAAAATTGAAGATAACGAAGAGTCTTATAATAGTAAAAGCCAAATAAAGCGAAGTAAGTATGAAGTGAATATAGTAGAAACGGAAGAAACGGGTGAGAAATCAAAAGAAGGTGAAGGGAGTTATTACATCTTCAACTTAAATGATGATGCAGTAATAGAATGCGAGATGGGAAGAGTCAAATTGGATGTACTTATAGACTCTGGGTGTAATTTAAATGTAGTTACAGATAAAATCTGGAATAGCTTGAAGAAAGAAGTAATGAAAATTCGTAATGAAGCCAAAGGAACAAAAAAGACACTATACGTATATGGAAGCAAAGTCCCACTGGATGTTAAAGGAACATTTGACACTGCTATACGGGTAAAAAAGAACAGAGCCAGCCACAGTTTACGTTATCAATAATGGTTCAAGGGATTTACTGGATGTTCAGGTCGAGATACCACTCAATAAGGAATGCCAACACACACAGCCTTACCGAAGAATACCGATCCCGATTGAAGGAAATGTTGAAGACAAAATAAAAGATTTGTTAGAAGGCGATATTAAGAGAGAACTACCCTCTACTTTGTATGGTATGGACACACATGGTCTAGATTAGATATAAAAACGAGTTCCACCAAGTGGAAAATTATCCGAACTCGCCAAAGGGTTATGTAGATACAAGCGATTGATGTTTGGAATTACATGCGCGCCAGAGTTATTCCACGAAATAATGAAGAGCTGCAAAGCCTTTTAGGGCTTGTGAACTATATTAATAAATGGTTGCCTAACTTAACGACAAGAACAGAACCATTAAGGAAGTTGCTGAGACAAAAGACAGGAAATAAGCAAAGTATAGCAGATGATTGGGGAAAAGAACAAGACTGCGTACTCCGAGAACTAAAAGTGGCGCTATCGACCGTGGAAACATTAGGATACTACGATGTTACTGACGAGACTGAAGTTATTGCTGATGCAAGACCAGTAGGATTAGGAGCCGTACTTATTCAGAGACATAGACAAGGACCAAGGAATCGTACGTTAACTGAACTGGAAAGTAAGTACAGTCTCGGGTCAAGTCTCGGGTCTGGGTGTTTGTGGTACCTTCGTTGTATCTGAATTCCATAACACAAGTGCTATAGCAACTTACTTTGGGTTCAGAACAATGTATGTGATGTTGTCCGCATTTATTATTATTTATATTTATAATATATTCTTATTCGGGAAGGAGTTCAATCTCATCACAGACCATAAACCCCTTGAATTCTTGTTTGGAAAGAGGTCAAAAACCATGTGCGCGTGTAGAACGATGGGTCCTGAGACTCCAGGCGTATAGGTACAAAATAATATACAGACCAGGGAAAACAAATATCGCTAATCCCTTATCAAGACTTTGTAAACACGATGATGTTCCAAAGGGACGCGTCGATGATTTTGTTCAACAAATAGTCGAGCAAGCACGTCCATGTGCCATCCCCTTAAAAGTCATTAGCAAAAGTTCAGAAAAGGATCAAGAAATCAAAAACATTAAACGAGGAATGTACAATAATGACTGGGATGAGTCTGTAAAGGGTTATAAAGTGTTTGAATCTGAGCTCTGCTTCTACGATAACATTCTGCTTAGCGCTGACAAAATTGTTATCCCAAGAGAGTTAAGGAAAGACGTACTCAATGCTGCACACGAGGGGCACCCGAGGATAGTAGCCATGAAAAGTCGGCTGCGCACTAAGGTGTGATGGTTGCGAATCGACAAAGATGCGTAAGAAATGGTCAAACAATGTAGAGGATGTACTCTTGTGGGATTGCTGAGTCATCCTGTACCTATGAAACGAAGGGAATTGCCTACAGTTCCGTGGGTAGATATTGCCATAGACCTAATGGGTCCCTTGCCAAATACCGGCTTGGTTATCTTACCTCTATAACTGCTGATAATGGTGCTCAATTCGTAAGTCAGGAATTTAAAGATTTCTGCCAACAATGTAATATGCGACTATATAACACGATATCCTACTGATCAAAATCGAGATACTGAAGCGGTTAAAAATAAGCCAGGTTGATTAGAAAGATTTGCATGAGAGTGTCTGGGAATATCTTATGATGTAAAACTCGACACCACACTCAGTAACTCCTAAACGTAAGACTCCTTCAGAGCTGTTTTTTAGAAGATTAAACCGGGATAAAATCCCACCTGTTTTGGATAATGATTATAGAATTGAAGATTCGGAAGTTAGAGACAGAGACGCCAGTATAAAAGAAAAAGGAAAAGAATATGGGGATAGGAAAAGGAAGGCACAAGAGAGAACTGAAGGGGAAACTGGAGATGTTTTAGTTAGGAATGAAGAGACTGGCCAGCATCTGAGAAGGAATGTAATTCATTTGAAGAAAATAGAACTAGAGAGGAAAGTGCAACAAGACAAATTCAAAATGGGAATGGGAGTGACAGCGATTAAATTAAAAGAGTTGATTATGACATAGCAAGATAAAAGATAAAAGTGATTCAATTGGTTTTAATAACGTCCAAAATTACAGAGTACATGAACATTGTTAAGTTAATACGAATTAAATGAAATTAATAATAAGGAAGGGATGTAGTGTCCTATACTCAATAAATGTTGTTGTCTCGTACACACGGGTAGTGGGGAGAGTTGTCAGTTACGTGCGAGCGGTGAGCGTGCGCGCACGTCCTCCGGTTACTGGTGTGTGACCGAGCCAATAGGTAATATTAGTGACGCAGGGAGCACTACATAGATATTTAAAAACTTACTACTTACATGTCATCATGTAAGTACTGCCACAGTGATACAACTGAGGCGAGAGGGCTTCCCTCCAGAATTTCGTGTCTTTTGGCATGTTTAACTGATTTACCACAGCCATAACAAACATTGATATGACCGAGTTGTCTTTCCCTGGAATTCGATGCAAGACATCTTGATATCTTGTCATAACACGCACCACAGACATGGCTATGAGATGATAACTGTGAAGGTAAAATAAGTATCTTTATTAGTCTTGAGATTGTAGATAGGTATTTAAATAATATGAATGCTATAGGTATAAAAAGATTTAATGATGCTACAAACATACCTCGAATGTTAACCACTCCTATAAAAGAACAGTCATGTCGGGAGGTAATGATGATAAAACATGTCTCCTGATACGTTCTCCGATTGGGATCTGGTTGTAAAAGGTCCATTTTCCTCAAAAATACACAGTACGACTAGTTAGTGGAGCACTCGCGTGGGGCTACCACACTAAAATATAAAAAATAATAATTTGAAAAACAAAAAACCCGTCTGCATGGATAACTACAATGAAAAATCAACTGAAAAGACTGAAACAAGATAAAAATTCAAAACAGAATTGCAGTCGGAGGCATTAAGTGCTTCTATATGATAAACTAGCTGTTGCCCGCGACTTCGTCCCCGTGGGTAGAAGATATAAGTTATGATTTATACCTGTCCTCTTTTTTTCACATTTTCCATTGTATCTTCACTCCCAATAGTCGCAGCGTAATGGTTTATAGCCTAAAGCCTTCCTCAATGAATGGTCTATTCAACACAAAAAGATTTTTTCAATTTGGACCTGTAGTTCCTGAGATTAGCGCGTTCAAACAAACAAACAAACAAACTCTTCGGCTTTATATATTAGTATAGAGTATAGATTATTATCTCCTTGCGCATGCCTCTGACTGCAATTCTGTTTTGAATTTTTATCTTGTTTCAGTCTTTTCAGTTGATTTTTCATTGTAGTTATTCATGCAGGCGGGTTTTTTGTTTTTCAAATTATTATTTTATTTGTGTCTTTTTAGTTAAGAAAGATTACGTAACCGGATTAATTCCTAAAATGAGTTTATGTCATGTGGTTGATTTAACAATTTTTTTTATTATTTATCGTTCCATTTAATATTAAAAATGCAAGTTATGTACATACTTAGAATCCGTGTTTAAAATCCTTCATTTTGATACCCCACTTAATATGTCTGGTAGATTTATCTTTATTTCCTCACATTATGGCTTCAAACAGCCGCTATATTGTTTTTTTTTTTTATATTTCACCTACCTAAGAACACTCGGGCTATTAAGACAAATCTAACGATACAAATGTGAAAATCCATTCAACGGTTCTAGAGATACGCGCTAAACACATAACCCTCCTGGCAGTCGGGTAAATATTATTATAAACGAAAAAACAAACCGGCGCAATGACAGTTTATTGTTTACAAATTATGTGAGAATGTGATTTGACATTAACATTAGACGCTCGATATTCATCACTTCAATGTTGTCAGCACAAAAGTGACTATCTTCCTTTGTACGCGAACTTAGTTTTATTTATTTAATAATATTTATGGTTTCATTAATTTAAAGAATATCAGTAAGCTTAAAAAAATATATGTGTTATTTAAGTTATAATTAATTATGAACATTTTACATTTTTAAATTGAATATAAAATTTAATGTAATACTTCCTTGTATGTAATACTTCCTTGCACTAATTGAATATTATTATGAAATTGTTATTGTTATTGTCAGTACCAATATTTGAATTTGTTAGGGTGTAGTTTTAATTGAATTTAAGCGTTTTATGTTTATATATTTAATTCATTGAATATCAGATTGTGTATTATGCCTTAGGATTTAATTTATAACTCTAAACTTACCACTTTATTTACAGTCACCAACATATGCACTTGTTCGGTCCTACATCGATCCCACACTGCCTTATACATATATCCACTTAAAACAAATCCACCCAATAACGCACCACATAAACACATACACTATCAAAGCTTTTTTATGGTATAATAATCGCTAATTCACATTACACAATAATTCATAATAACAAGCGCCGCCATCTTACTCATTTGATCACCAGACCATAAATTAAATTTGGCATGACAACTCATGTTATGACAGATAAGTGGTACAGATAAAAAAAAGAAAAAAAAATTGATAATTTAGTAAATATTTTGGATTTAGAATGTCACCACTGTTTATTTATTTTTTATTTATTTTTTTATTTTTTTACACTACAAACATTCTAATTTTATAATTAGTGTGTATATAATTATATTCCAGCTTTTTCTTATTTTTATTAATTAGTGATGTCACCGTTAGCCGGCTATAGCCGTTATACGTCAGCATCGGCTGGTGCTGAAAATCAGCGCTGGGGCTCTGACTTGTGTAGGGTCTCAGCATTATGCTGAGCATCGGCCGTTTTGTGTTAATATGACGCATATTTTCCCCCTTTTATTTTCTATTTTAATTTATTTGTTTTTGTGTGTATGCGTCACTTTTTTAGCACAAATAAATATATTTTCTTTCTTTCTTTTCTTTCTTTTTCTTTATTTTAAGCTCGATGTCTATAGTGACGGACTTTCCCTACTTTGTTCTTTGTGAATATTATATGGCAACATTAAGGGTACTTTTGAGTGAAGTATAAACGAAGAGAATCTTTTTATTGTATGTTTTTTTCTACCGCTGCAGACATTTGCTACCAGTACATTGAGCTATTTTCAAAATTCCTTATTCGTTTTTTTATAATTATTGGTTATATTTTGGTTCTTGTACACTCTGGAGCAGAATCCGGCCAAGTCCTTTGACTGGCTGTTTTTATGTGCATAGAAGTCATTAAGATGCAAAATCAAATTAAGTATATTTGTTCTTTAGCGTAATGCAGTTGTTTTAATAGATACAATATGGAAAAAAATATTAAAATAAAATTAATGAAGTCTGCAGACTCCATAAAGAATAAAATCAAACAAATGAAAAATCAGGAACACTCAATAAACTTGACAATTGTCAAATTAATAAAAAGACTAGCACAAGGAGATAACGGTGTAAATAAGTTGGATGAATAGTGCAAAGATCACGATATTGCATATCACAAGTCATTAAAATTGAAAGATCGACACAAGGCTGATTTAATTTTGTTAAAAATGGCGAAAGTGCGAGCGGTTGCTTCCCAGCCAGTATAGGCGAAAAACTCGCAGCTCGCGTAGTAAGTAAGGCTATGTCGGCAAAAATTAAAACTGGTTCTGGTTTGAGCAAAAAGCTTTCTCCAAAAGTTATATCTGAAAAAGGATTAAAAAGTAAATTAAAAACTGTTATTACAAAAGCAAAAAGACACATAAAAATATTAAAACCTAAGAGCAAGAAAATGGCTATAAAATTAGCAATTGCCGCCACCAGAGAATTAGCTGATGATTCATCGATTAAGCATCCTCGTGTTATTCCTATTCCAAAATCTGGGGGAGTGCTACCTCTGATTCCTATTTTTGCGGGATTATCAGCGGCGGGAGTTTTAGCAGGCAGTGCAGCTGATATTGCCAAAACCATAAATGAATTCAAAATGGCTTAAAAGCTGTATGAGGAATTAAGAAGACACAATGAAAAAATGGAAGCTCTATGTATTGGGAAAGGACTGCACTTTAAACCACATAAGAGTGGTCTTGGAATTTTCGTATCAAAGAAAAAACTAAAATATCGGCTACCCAAACGGGCCTTAACTTCATAACTTTGACATCTTAAAGTATGGAAATAGAATACCTGAATTCCATAACACAAGTGCTTTAGTAACATACTTTGGGATCAGAGCAATGTATGTGATGTTGTCCGCATTTATTATTATTATTATTATTTACCTTATTTTAGAGGTGACTTTATGAGAGATGAGCTCCCTACATATCCATATAAAAAAGAATGTGGAGTTATTAATTTAGATAGTTCTAAAAACCCTGGTTCTCATTGGATAGCTTATGCAAAATATAATGATTATGTTGAGTATTTCGACAGTTATGGAAATCTTAAACCTCCAAAGGAATTTATAAAATAGTAGCTGTTGCCCGCGACTCCGTCCGCGTCGACTTCAGTTGTGTTCGATGGTCCCCGTTTCCATGGGAATGCCGAGATAAAATGTAGCCTTGACCCCCCATTACACCCCTTAAATTCAGACTACCCTTGTGCACTGTTCATTACTTTTAACAAACAATGTTGTGAGTTTCATATTAGTTTTGACCTACCATTAGCCCCCATTACAACCTTTTTTTCATTTAAATAGTAGCCTATGTCCTTCATCAGATTATCTGTATACCAAATTTCTATACAATCGGTTCAGTAGTATTGGTGTAAAAGGGAGACAGACAGAAAGATACTTTCGCATTTATAATATTAGTATGAAAAGATGCACAGTTTATCGGCATATGCCAAAGTCAATCAAACAACTCAACAAATCCATTGCCATCAACCGCAAGATATAATGTAGTCCTCTCCGACGTTTGGCCACATAACCTAGATATCCACGATACCGCTTTCAATTTATTAACGAGAAATTACTAAAACCCAAAAGAGCAAGACGAATTCTATCTATTTGTGATATCAATCGATTATGGGAAGATACAGTTCTATTTATGAATTAAGTTGACGAATACCTAGTCTACACCTTGTTTTAATCAATGAAAACACACATGTTCTCATATCCTCCAGCGGACCTTTCAATACGACTTTAAATGCTCCTACAGTTATCAAAGCGACGGCACGCTGCAATTACAAAAAGAGTTCGTATATCTACTGTGCTGTCTCCCACGTACACAAGTAGTTTAGGTAGGATAACAATTAAAACAAATATTATGTTCAATGCGCCTGCGACACGTCCACTCGCCGCGACCGCTCGGGGGGTAGTAGTAGGACGCGCGGACGGCTCGTACCCGCAATGTTTATTAATTTGTAATCGTGTACATCACATCTCTCCTTTTCAATAAATCTTGAAATTAAATACCTAAACGATTATATTTATGTCTAGTTACAAATCATGGTTATCCTAACTTTGATAGCGCTTATATTGTTTCATTTTTCTTCATCTGTTTCCATTCCTAAACTATGTTTAGATTCATCCTTTTCCTCTTCCTCCTGATTATGTATCTTCCATTGACCTTGTACCCTTTTCAGATGTATTATATTTCTTCGCAGTTCTTGCCCAGTTTCATCATTTCTGATATTTATATCGCCTCCACTGGCACTAATCACGGTATGTGGTGTAGGGTTGAAATTTGGGGTCAATTTATTTTCTTTAATTAATTTTTTTACGTAAACCTTTTCTCCTATACTTATGTCGTTGTTTCGTGCTTTTCTTTTCCTATCCTCTCTTATCTTCCCCTTTTCTTTCATCATTTTGTCTCTGTCATAAACCTCGAAATTTACTTGCCTATTTTCGACATCTACAACAGAAGGAATTTTATCTCTAAACTGACGGTTGAAAAACAGTTCCGATGGTGTCTTCCCGGTTGTACTATGTGGTGTACTGTTGTACATCATAAGGTAGCTTAAGAGATCATCTTTCCAATCAGATCTCTGGCATTGGCTTATTTTAAGACGCTTAATTATGTCGCGATTTTGTCTTTTGACTTCGCCATTCTGTTGTGGAAAATACGGTATAGAATGATAAAGTTTAATGCCAAATTCTGAGCAGAAGGATCTAAACGCCTCGCTGGTGAACTGACGTCCATTATCAGATGTCATGCTAACGGGTACACCTAACCTTGAAAAGATTTCTTTTAATACGGCAATTGTTTCTTGTGACGTTATTGACTTCATGACTTTGATCTCTTTGTATCGACTAAAGTAATCAATTATAACAAACAAGTGGTGCCCACTCGGAAGTGGACCTAGAAAGTCGACGGCT
This sequence comes from Trichoplusia ni, assembly GCF_003590095.1. Lineage (NCBI taxonomy): Eukaryota > Metazoa > Arthropoda > Insecta > Lepidoptera > Noctuidae > Trichoplusia > Trichoplusia ni. The sequence continues at coordinate 472,783 of NC_039502.1, forward strand.
ATATCGACCCATGGTTGGGATGGCAATTCACGTCTTTTCATCGGCTCAGGAGGACTTGGCCCTGACACTAAAGTGCAACTCTGGCAGCTTTTTACCATACTTTCGGCGTCTTTATCAAGCTTTGGCCACCACACCTTAGTCCGAAGTCTGCCTTTCATAGCAACAATGCCAGGGTGACCCTCATGAGCCGATGTTAACACTTGTTTACGAAGGTTTCTAGGTATTACGATTTTATTTCCACGTAACAATATGTCTTCGTGAACCCAAAGTTCATTTTCAAAAAGTTTATAATTATTCACTTTTGGATCCCAGCGTTTATCTGACAGACCAACTTTAACTAATTGGATTTCGACATCGTTTATGGACTCACTGATGATATCTTCAGTGGATACGGCTAAGGGCCTCGCGAATTGAACTATTTGGTTAACATGATGACCATCATCGTAAGGCTGTGAATTCTGATTGGAACATAACCTAGAAAGTGAGTCAGCTATGTTGTTTTTCCCCGAACAGTGTACTACCTTATAATTGTAGGATTGCACCCGTAATACCCAACGTTCTATTCTTGCACAGGGTTTAGATCGTGTCCCGAATATCACCTCGAGAGGCTTGTGGTCGGTGACCAATTCAAACTCTTTTAAGCCATAGAGATACATGCTAAAATGTTCTATGGCCCAAACCAATGCTAAAGCCTCCTTTTCGGTCTGACAATATCGCTTTTCGAGCTTACTGAGACTCTTGTGACCATATGCGATAACTCGTGGACCATGCAGGTCATATTGGATGAGGACTGTTCCTAACCCTACAGGGCTGGCATCTGCAATCACTTGCGTTTTGTCATGAGGGTCGTAAAATCCTAGGGTGCGTAGGTAACTTAAACTTCTTTTTAATTCAGCAAACGCGTTTGCTTGTCTATTTTTCCAGAATTCAGAAATATCAGCGTGTTTGGAAAGTTTGTGCCTCAAAACTTCGCGAATCGGTTCAGTAACAGTGGCTAAGTTCGGAATCCATTTTCCGATGTAATTAACAAGTCCCAGGAAACTTTGGACTTCCTCCACTGACTTTGGTTCTCTAAAAGACGCTATAGTTTTTACATATTTGTTTAGAGGTTGAATACCTTCTGAAGATAGTTCATAGCCAAGGAATTCAATTTTAGACTTATTGAGCATACATTTGTTTTTATTCAGTAGTACACCATTTTGTTTTAATGTATACATAACCTTTTGTAATCTAGCGTTATGTTGTTCCTCGCTACTTCCAAACACGATGATATCGTCGATAAAGTTGATGACACCTTCGCAAGAGAGAAGCATCCTTTCTAAAAATTTTTGGAAATGTTCTGGTGCACACGATATCCCAAACTTTAACCGCTTATAACGAAACAAACCTTTGCTAGTAATAAATGTTGTTATGTCCCGACATCCTTCTTTTATTTCCACCTGGTGGAATGCGTCTTTTATATCCAGCTTAGAAAATACACGAGCTTTGTGCAATTTCGGTAGGAGTTGTGTCATTGTGGGTAAAGGATGATTCTCCCGTAGAATTGCCTTATTAGCACATCTCATGTCAACGCAAAGCCTAACATCGCCATCAGCTTTTAAAATTGGTACGAGTGGAGATACCCAACTAGAAGCTTTATCGACAGGCTCAATGATATCTTGTTTTACTAATTTAGCGATTTTGTCATTAATCTTATTTTCAAGTGGGATGGGTACCCTCCTGTATGGCTGACAAATTGGAGTAACTGATTTGTCTATCGCAATATCAAGCTGAACGTCTTTAAATTTATGGAATGTATCAGTCTCTGTGTCTAAAGAATTTATACTCACCCCTAATTTTAATATATTAAGTCTCATGGCAGTTTCTTTACCCAACAAATTTCGAGTACCATTTTTGATCACGTAAAATTTGGCAGATTGTTTTTCGGGTCCTATTGCGATTGTAGACTCAAATGAACCAAGCACCTCTAACGGGTCTTTTGACCCGTATGCCATAAAAACTTGATCAGAACCTTTCTTCTGGTTTACTGCACCTACCGCGTTTGATTTCAAATATTCCCAGGTTTTATCGTTAATTATATTTGTCTTACTACCGGAGTCTATAAGCATTTTTACTTTGACACCGCCGACTTGGCACATTATTTCCGCATCGTCGTCTATATGAAACACGTAGTTGATATTTGGTGGAATTGGTTTTGTTCGTTCCTTAGTGGGTGAGGTAGTTGTAGTGTTTTCGTTCAATGCTCTAGGTGAAGGATCATTAAGTTTAGATTTTTTAGCATTATGTGATCTACGAGCGTCCGGTATTGCCTTTCGTTTTATTTGTCTGGTGCGACATTGGCTCCTGAAGTAGCCCGTATACCCACACTTCGTGCAGATTTTATCTTTTGCCATACATTTATCACTAGTGCCGTCATGATATTGACTTCCACATCTAGTGCACCGTATATTGATATTTTTAGGTCTTGTTCCAATTTTGTTAATATCGAGGCTGGAATTTCCTTGAAATCCTTGGAACTGTCTCTCGACAGTCTCAATAGTATTTGCTTCCAAAATAATTTGATCTATGGTAACCGCATCTCCTAACTTTAGGATTTTTTTTCTTAGGTCAGAGGAGCTGCATTTTTCCACTATTTGATCTATGAGATCATCGTCTTTGCGCGCGAAATTGCATTTATTGCTTTGGTTACGTAATCTGACTAAGAACTTTTCGAATTTTTCGCCGGATTCCTGTTTTAATAGTCTAAAGATGTGCCTCTCATACAGGAAGCTTTGTTTGGGTGAAAAGTACGCGTCAAGTTTTTCGACAGCAATTTTGAAAACGTCGTTAGATTCCGTCTCTTCTACATGTGCGCCGGGAAGATTGTAATAAATTTCCTGAAACGCGAGGCCGGCAGTATGCAGTAGAACGGCTCCGAGGTGGACGTGTATTTTGCAAACTGTATCGGCAAGCGCGGCGTATGCCGACGCTAGTTATTTCTGCAAAATGAGCGAAAAATTAGTAGCAAATGAGCTACTAGCGTTTCTACAACAGAAGCTGGATGTCATGGACGAGGTGTCTGCTATCCAGATCTGTTCATCGAATTTCAGCGAGGATGACATCGCTGCGTCTAAGCTGCTTGTGTTCAAGTTGCTGAACAAGAGCGACCAGATGGTGTCCCGTAGGCGTGACGGGACAAAGAAGAGTCTGCAAGATGTAATCACGCTGCTGAAGGAAACCGATCCCGACGATGTGCCGACGTTTGTGGCAAAGGACTTAAACAAGTTACCTCCTGTCACCTTCGACCACGTCGACGTAACGTGCCTTTTGAAGGACATCGTCTCCCTAAAGGCAAGTCTTGCAGATATGCACAAGAAGCTGGAGGCATCCCAGAAAGATGTCACAGATTTGCGCAAGGAAGTCGTTGAATTGCGCACTTCTGTGAATAAAACTGGGTCACCGGCGCGTGTAAGCAACGTAAACACGCGTCGAGGTGCATGCCTACTCGACACATCGGCTACGAGCTTCGCGTCAGCAGTTTTATCTTCGTCGTCGCCGACAGCCGAGTCAGCAAAGGGCGCTGACCGCATGCCCCAGCCCCCGGCCCCCGCAATCATGCCTCATCCACGTAGCGCCACGCAAACTGCACGACCAAATAAACAGCTGGTCAGCGTTTGCGCCTCCGCTGTTCCCCTACACAATCTGGTCCCACAACCGAGGAACCGGGCGGACGAAGACGGTTTCGTAACGGTGCTGAAAAGGAAGCACCGGAAACGAACTAATCAGAACTGCTGCGGCAAGGCTCCTGTTGAGCCCCAAACAAGGGTGAGAGCTGCGCAGCCGAATACTCCGGTGTACATATCTCGCCTACACTACAGCATCCGGGCGGAGGACATCGCCGACTACGTGCGCCAAAAGGTGCGGTACGCGCCGAGAGTGCAGCTGCTGGAGTCGCGCCGGAACGTCAATTTCAAGGCGTTCGTGGTGCGCGTCCCTAACTGCTTCCTGCACCTCGTCATGGACGATAACTTTTGGCCGCAAGGAGTGGTTTTCCGTCGCTTCCGCGGACAAATCCCGACCGAACGCACAAACACCTAGTGCTAGGAAGTGTTACTAATATAGTTTTAAGATTTTTATTTACTAACCAATACTGTATACTTTATATATATGTTAGTCTGTAAGGTATATATCTATGGGCCATGTTTCCTGAAAATAAATAAATTTATTATTATTATTATTATTTAAAGGTTTGTCAATACCAGCAGCTAGAAGGTAAATGTCTAGGGCGCGTTTCCATTTCTCCCAACGAGGGCCTAGGGAATTTGAATCGCCTTCACAGTCGAAGATATCCATAGCCGGTAGTTGAGACGACATTATGGGACAATCTGTAAGTACATAAATGCGGAGGTAGTTTTTTTTTATTTTTTTTATCTTTACTGGTCTAACTATTAAACATTTTCTTTATTCATTTAGATGTCTATTTACTACTCATTATTATTTATCCAACTGTAGGTAGTTGTTATTTAAATGTTTATCAATAAGTAACCTAATAGAGCTTTATTTAATATTTTTAATTGTGAATCTCATTTTTAGAGCTAACTTTTTATTACTTTGGAAGCAGTCTCGATTTCAATTTGGAACGACCTTTTAATAGCATAAACTGACATTTAGAACATAAAAATCGAATGACAGTTTACGTGAACTTGACGAGTTTTTACTCGTTCGTTGTACGGTGCACTTACTCGGTCAGATCGTTATCTCGACTAGGCTTATACATACAGGCACATCTTGTTGGATGTATAATCGGTAAACCCCAATAGCTTGTACCATCTGACAGTAAAGTAGCTGTGTCCTTAATTACTGCATCGTTTATCTACTTCCTATTGTAGGGTGTGTACTATTGTTTTACTTGTGGACTTGAATCAGCTTAAGATAAATTTATGAGGGTAAATTAAAATAGGATGTCACTATAAGTAAAACTTATTTATCAAATAATTGGCAAATCTCACAACGGAAACTAAGTAAGTTTACTAAGTAAACTAAGCAAGCTAATTAATGGATGTACCGACTATACCCCAAAGTACTAATTATATTGGTATGCATAGCATAACTCTCACGACTATGTTCACAGGTTCAAAAATTTGCTATCAATACGGATATATTTACTACGCAAATACTATATTAATACAGTTAATAACATGATTTAGAGCATTCTATTTATCATAATAATTACGTAATTGATTACCATTAGTAAATTTAGGTCAGTGGATACTTATTTTAATATTAACCTTTCTTTTCTTTTAAATATGATTATGAAACGATTTTAAGATGATATTTATTTAGGATTTGTAAAGAAACCGCAACCCTTTCGTCTAATAATAAAAAAATCGAAACCATACTGATAACACAAGGTTCACATTTTGTAGTCGTGTAAAATGAAATTATTTACTCACGTTCTTTTTCTTCGTCGCCAGTTTGTGCTGTCTCCCACGTACACAAGTAGTTTAGGTAGGATAACAATTCAAACAAATATTATGTTCAATGCGCCTGCGACACGTCCACTCGCCGCGACCGCTCGGGGGGTAGTAGTAGGACGCGCGGACGGCTCGTACCCGCAATGTTTATTAATTTGTAATCGTGTACATCACATCTACATCAACCGAATTATTTAAAACAAATAAATCACTATGCGAATCTAAATGACATTTGAACTATATTTTCGCGAAAAGTCAACGGTAAAGATGGCGACAGCGGTTCGTTTGTCAGTACCATTGGAATTTAACGAAATTAATCCATAATCTGAATTTTCAATTGTCAACTCAAAATTAATATTTTTGTATGTTTTGTTATTCATATAAGGTTTTGATCGAAATTATTAATATAGATAACAATCTACTCCACAAATTATTTAAGTTGTAATTTCGAAATGTAATGATACTAACAACGGCATTCTGACAGTTGTTATGGTTACAATTTTTTTTTATTACTCGCTAAAACCGCCCGCTACATATCGAACCATTACGCCCTTTTACGTAGTAGGGTCCAAAAGTTTTCGGCCTGAACTATAAAATGAAGGATAAATCTCAAACAATTTTTATTATTTTTCAATATAGTCTCCCATAATTTCAATGCACTTTTCGCATCGCTTTATTAATATGCCAATTCCTTTAAAAAAATTGTCTGAAGTTTTATATTCAAAATGTGCCAAAACCGCGGGCTTCACCTCTTCATCCGTGTTAAACTTTTTCCTCGCAAGTCGGTTTTCAATTTTGAAAATAAATCGTTCGGACATTCTCTGCATCATCTCCATCATTTGCATCATAAACTGGGGAGGAAACCCGACTGCTTCAGTAGTCGGGTGCATAGTCGTCACTTTGGATGATCCAGCGGCAATGGGTACCCCTGGAGGATATAAGCTCCCTTGATTGCACGAGGTGGACGCCATTGACGTGACTGTCGTCCCTGCGAATACTGGTATTTCTGAAGCAGTTGATACTGCGGTTGATTTATACGTCATGCCTGTGGGTATTCCCGCCGCGGTGGACTGCACGACGTTGAAATTGTTCGCACCATCTAGCAAGTGCGTAACGTTCGATGAGGCAGGGCTCAACAACCTGGTGGTGGACGTGACAGGTTGAACCGAAGCTGCAGAGGAAGTGGTTGGGATCAGAGCTTGTTCTGATCCCACTTCTGATGACGGAGCAGGGTCCCCGCGGTTGCTTTTAAAAAACGTGACGTCAGCATTTCTGACGTCACGAACTTCCTGGTCAGAGTTTCCACACATATTGCGTAATGTAAACAAACACTTTCTTCAAATATTATTTATTCAGAAGGTCCGATCGCTACGATGGCTCAAATCAAATCAAATCAAATAATTTATTTGCAATGAATGTAGGTTACATTAAAATACAGATGGAGTAAATAAGAGTGAGCCGTATACATTCTGCCTGGAAATAGCCATGCAAAGTTTACAAAAGTTTTAATCTAAGCTATCTAAAAATAAAATTATAAATTCAAAGTGTCACAGAATTTTAGCAATTATACATACATTAATTAATACTACAAAATGTCCAATTAAAATGTGAATAATAAATACAATTTAAAATTAAATAGTGGTTTCTTAGGTTTACGCGAATGTTAGACATTGAAATGAAACTACTTTTACGGATTTTATCGCGGTTTAATTTTAGATTTTAGTTCCCGACGTTTCGAATATATATATTTCGAATTTTCGAATACATATTTTAATTACTTATTTGTGGTCCGACCTACGCAGGTAGAACGAGCAACATCTTCTGTCAAGACGAACGCCATCTCATCATGGTCTGCCCGTGACCATGATACCTGCAAAGGTTTCGAAACGTCGGGAACTAAAATCTAAAATTAAACCGCGATAAAATCCGTAAAAGTAGTTTCATTAAAATTAAATGTTAAGAAATTAGGTACATATCCAGAATAACATTAACACATTAAAAACTGTTGTCTATTAAAAATCATGAATTGAGTAATAGCATTTTTCTAGAAGGAAGGCTACTAATTTCTTTTTAAAATCTTTTACTGTTTCATTTTTTAGTACATCTGGCAATTTACTGTATATTTTAGGGCCAATACAAATGATACTTTTTTTCATTAATGCTGTGTTACAGTGCTCGATTGGTATTAAGTTTTTGTACTGGTTTTTGACAGGTCGTTTTCTAGTTTCTGACATCATAGGAAATAGGTTTTTATTGGTCTTTACAAAGTGGCCATCACTTCTAAAATATATGTGCATGGAAATGTAAGTACTTTTAGGGACTTAAACTTTGGTTCGCAACTGTCTGTGGTCTTTAGGCCACATATTGCTCTAATGCAACGTTTTTGCGCTTTGAATATTAATTCTCTTGAGCTGCAATTGCCCCAGAAAATAATACCAAATCTTAGAACTGATGCAACCAGACCGTGATAAGCTACTAATGTAGTTTGAATATCCACTTTTTTTGACAACTTTGAAAGGACATATGCCGAAGTATTCATCCTTTTGCAAATTTCCTCTTCTTGAGGTTGCCAATTTAGTTGTCTGTCAATGTAAATCTCTAAAAATTTTGCGACTTTTACTTGATAAATATTTTGGCTATTATAGTTTACAGATATATCTTTTAAATTTGTGCGTTGATGGAAGTGCATAATGTTTGTTTTCTGTAAGTTTATTCCTAAATTATTTTTGTTAAGCCAATTTACGACATCTCCCAGGGTCCTATTTATGTCTTGTTCATAGCTATTTGGATGTTTACATTTTACTAACGCGGTGCTATCATCGGCAAATAAAACCAATGGATTATCAACATGTCGTGGTAAATCATTGATATAAATTAAGAAGAGGAGTGGTCCAAGGACGCTGCCCTGTGGCACGCCATATTTTATTATTCGCCCCTCGGAGCGATATTTTCTTTCGCTCTTGGTCTTCAGGAAAATTCTTGTTATTTCGGTGTATTGTCTACGATCACTAAGGTATGATTTAATAAGCTTGAGCACATTTCCTCTTATTCCATAAACGCTTAACTTGTTTAGAAGGATTTTGTGATCGACGCAGTCAAAAGCTTTTGACATATCTGTGAAGATTGCACAGATCGATATTTTTTTGTCTACATTTTTTATGATAAAACTGTATAAATCGAAAATAGCTGTATTGATGCTTTTTTTTTTTCTAAAACCTTTTTGTTCATTACACAAAATGTCATATTTAGATAAGAAACTGGTAAGTAATTCGTAGATTAACTTCTCTACCACTGTTACTTGGACTGGAATTAAGGCTATTGGTGTGCAATTATTTATTTCTTCTTTTTTATTATTTTTGTGAAGAGGTTTAACTATAACAGTTTTTAAGCTATTGAGAAACACACCAGAGTTGATGCTGAAATTAATAATATGGCTTATATGTTCAGCTATATTATTTGCCACAAATTTAACAACTCTCGTCGCTATGCCGTCGTACCCAACGCTGTTTTTGTTTTTTAAAGATTTTATCGCTCTGATTACGTCTTGAGGTAAAACTGGTGCCATAAACATTGAGCTTAGGTTTTTCGCAATATGACTAGTTTCAAATGACACTTGAGGTGATTGTTGAATCTGATCAATAAAGTGGTTATTAAAGATATTAGCAATTTCTTGAGGATTTGTGATTGTTGTGTCATGTAGTCTAATTTGTGAAATTGGATCGTAGGTGTGTGTTTTATTATTAATGATGTACCAAGATGCTTTCGACTTATTATCTGAGCTTTGTATGAAATAATTATTCTGTGATTTTTGAGTTTATGATTTCATGATTTTTCGAAATTTTTTAGAATAGACTTTAAATTTATTTTTATTTTCCTTACTTGGTCTAAGTCTGTATTGCCATAAAAGATGACGTTGCTTTTTACTGCAAACACGTATTCCCCGAGAGACCCATTTAACTTGTTTATACGGTTGTATAGTAACAAATTTATAGGGAAAGCAAAGGTCATATAATAGACAGAAATCTTCTAAGAAACTATCATATGCTACATTTACATTCTCTGTTTTGTGTATTTCGGAGAACGAGATGCTACTCAGATGATTATTAAATGTGACTAGGTTTTCTAATGACAAATCTCTTTTTTTAATTCGCCAAGATTTCAATCTGTATGTTTTGTTTACTTTGATTTGCATAGTTTGTGCCGTGTGATCGGAAAGAGACAATGCGATTACTTCACAATTACATTTTTGACGAGAATTGTGAGCAAAGTTGTCAATGCAGCTATTACTGCATAATCTGGTTGGTTGCCTCAGTTCAAGCTTAAGATTGTAGCCCAAAAGAAAATATTCAAAGTCTAGGGACATTCTATTCTTTTTTAAAGTATCAATGTTGAAGTCCCCGCACAGGACAACTGTTTTACTAGAGTTAATACAAGAAGTTTTCATAACAATTTCAATTTTTTCATAAAACATCTTTAGGTTGCTAATTTTCGGTGGCCTGCATATACAAATCACAATTAATTTTTGCTGGACCAGTTCGATTCCGCAACATTCAAAAATGTTAGTTATTGAATGGCGTGAGATCTCTGTTAGTTCTTTATACTCTAGGCCTATTTTAACTAGAATACAAGATCCTCCGCGCTTCTTTGCCCGTCTTGCATAACACGCAGCTAATTTATAATTTGGGATATATAATACCTCTTCGTGGCCCCGCATAATGAAGTGTTCAGTAATGCAGACCACATCTATGTCTCTTTGTTTCTTAGATAGATCCTGAAGATGAACCGTGAGCAGGTCAACCTTATTTAAAAGACCAGCAATATTTTGATGCAACATATTTATGCTATTAAAGGCGAAAAAGACAATTTGAGTGGGACGACTCATTTGTATTACTAGATGAGTTTTTTGATAAATTAATATTTGTGCTAGTGTAGCCATCAGAAAGTTCATCTTTTAAAAGTTTTTTGTTGGAATTATATACTGCCTTTAAATCTAGGATGAAGTCTTGCAAATCCAAAATAATTTGCATGAAGCCCTTGTTATTAAGGTGTCCATATCGCTGGATATATGTATCCCATGTATATGGAAGATTTAAATTTGAGTCTAAGATAAGCGCGTATTTGTATGCCTCAGCATCCAGATAAATCAAATTATTAAAGGTTTCCACTCTGCTGTTGAACATAATATTGGTCTTGTCCATGTACTTAAAAGTAGGTAAACAAATTACAATGTTAGTGTGATGGAGTACTATTAACATTTTACGAATATAGGTTAAAAGTTCTATGTAATTATGGGTTTTCCTAAAATCCTCCTCTCCGATAAAAATTACACAATAATCTGCTTGAGTGAAGTTTTGAACTTTTTTATCTATATTATTTAATAAATATTTAATTCCACATTTAGGTGTACGGTAATGACATTTATTATACTTATTTATATGAGTTCTCTCACTCATTGTATAAATTCTGTTGGATGTTTCACTGCTTACAACACATATCTTAGATTTCACAATTGGGTGCGAAGTAAATGGCGCATTTACGTTAACATTACTCTGTGTGGTCACGACGTCTTTAGAGTTTCCAGAATCAATATCTATTTGCTGTGTGCTATGTATATTTTTCATACCTTCTGAACGAGTAAGAATACCCGAGTCCAGCAAGCGCTCGGCCTTTTATAGAAGAAATCGGTGCGTCATTCATTTGAACTACCTGCCTCCACATAATAAAATTAGTTTTACATTAAAATTGCTACTTCTCGTTAACAAACATCTTAAATCAATTAACATGGGTAAATTACAATTTTTACTTAATTACAATCAACAAATTTGATTTCATTTCGAGGTTATTCAGGACACGTGTTTTTATTTGTCATCTTATTGTGGCGGGCCGCCGACATATATGTATAAATGAAATATACTAATACTTTTAATCGTGGGTATGTCGATAAAAGTCAAGATATTCAATGTCAAGTTTGATATCTTTGATTCATCGATTGCGGGTAGGCCGGAAACTTTTGGATCTTACTACTTTACCTTACTTAAGTACAACCCTTTTTCCAGTTGAAAAGTAGCCTATGTCCTTCATCAGGCTTTAGACAATCTATGTACCAAATTTCATTGGAATCGGTTCAGTAGTTTTGGCGTGAAAGCGAGACAGACAGACAGAGATACTTTCGTATTTATAATATTAAGTATGGATGTAGGTTCCAACATTCAATATAATTATGAAAACATACAACGCGATCACCCATTCAACTGCGGTTAATTTTCTTAAAGAATTTTTGGTATAATCAAGAAATAAAATAAAACAGGATCATTGTAAAGAGTTCAGTATGGAAGCATGTCTACTACGGTTACCATCTCTGGATATAAATCAGAATTGGTCTCGTATTTTCAACCACCTCTTCATTTATCTGATCAATACGAGTGCGGTTAACTATTCTTTTCAGTATTAAAAACAAGACCGAATGTGCCCGTTAATAACACCAGTTTAATTTAGTCGTCGAGCGGTCGTGTTCACCTTTTACTTACGACAAATACAAATTTTAAAATAGTTGTGCTATACAATTTTTAACTTAACTGTGTGCATTGAAATAAAACTACTTTTACGGATTTTATCGAGGTTTAATTTTAGATTTTAGTTCCCGACGTTTCGAAACCTTTGCAGGTATCATGGTCACGGGCAGACTGAGATGGCGTTCGTCTCGACAGGAATTTGGATTCTTCAGCGAGGATCTGAGGACATGAGGATAAACATCGCTAACATTCGCGTAAACCTAAGAAACCACTATTAACTGTGTGCGTCAGTTAGTCCTATTTTTCATAACGCAGTGAATGCCACACAGAACCACAGTCCGTGTTAGAAAGAAGTTGATAGATTAGTTTCACACTGCTTTTGCACTATAAGAGTTACCCACATATTAACCGAGCGGAGCGATAAACGGAGCGGTAAGAAATCAGTTATACAACATGAATACTATTTCGTTCACCTATAATAAATCCATCGACAAAAGGAACGCTACTGTTGAGAATAGTAGTTCTCAGCCAGACTTATCAACTTTTGGTACTTCTCATCATCATCAGCCTATCGCAGTCCACTGCTGGACATAGGCCTCTCCAAGAGCACGCCACTGAGATCGATTTTCGGTTTCTCGCATCCGGCTCCTGCCAGCCGTCTTGCGCAAGTCATCACTCCACCGTGCCTGAGGACGTCCTACACTACGTTTGCCGAGGCGTGGTCTCCACTCTAGAACTCGTTTACCCCAACGGTTATCGGTTCTTCGGCTAATATGGCCAGCCCACTGCCACTTCAGCTTGCTGATTCGGTGGGCAATGTCGATGACCTTGGTTCTCTGACGGATTACCTCATTTCTGATGCGATCCCTCAGAGAAATGCCGAGCATAGCCCTTTCCATAGCCCGCTGAGCGACTTTAAACTTGTGAACCAGCCGTACCGACAGTGTCCACGTTTCGGCTCCTTAAGTCATGACAGGTAGGACGCACTGATTGAAGACTTTTGTCTTTAGGCACTGTGGGATCGACGATGTTAGGACTCGACGTAACTTCCCAAATGCAGCCCAACCCAACTGAATTCTCCTATTCACCTCGTCCTCAAAGTTGTTTCTACCTAACAGCAATGTCTGCCCGAGGTATACATATTTCTGAACAACTTCGAGAACGGCGCCGTGTATCGCAATCGGTTCCGGTAGAACATGTTCATTGAACATGAACTTGGTTTTGTCCAAGTTCATCCGTAGGCCGATGCGTAAAGAAGATTCAGCCAGGCCGTTCAGCATCTGTTGTAGGTCCTGCAGCGTTTCCGCCATGATGACGACATCGTCAGCAAATCGCAAGTGAGAATGTGTTCGCCATTGATGTTGATGCCGCGTCCTTTCCAGTTCAACGTCTTGAACATATCCTCCATTGCATTAGTGAACAATTTCGGGGAAATAACATTCCCTTGTCTCACTCCTCGATGCAACGGTATGGGCCTTGTTTGCTGATTCTGTACTTGGACGGACATTGTAGCGGCTTCGTAAAGACATCTCATCACTTGGATGTATCGCCAATCTACTTGACAACGCTGCAGGGACTCCAGAACAGACCAGATTTCAACCGAGTCAAAGGCCTTCTCATAGTCCACAAATGCTAGACACAGGGGCTGATTATACTCTTCGGTCTTCTGTATAATCTACCGCACTGTGTGGATGTGGTCTATGGTGCCGTATCCGCTCCGAAACCCAGCCTGCTCCGGTGGTTGGAATTCGTCGAGTCTTCGAGCAAGTCGGTTCGTGACCACTCTTGAGAACAGCTTATAGACGTGGCTTAGGAGGGAAATGGGTCGATAGTTCTTCAGCTGGGTTTTGTTTCCCTTTTTGAAGAACAGGGCGACAATACTCCTACTCCACGCCCCTGGAGTTCTCCCTTCAAACAGGACGGCATTAAAAAGCTTTTGGAGCTCCCCTAGTAAGGGGTTTCCGCCTGCTTTTAATAGCTCTGTTGTAATGTCATCCTTGCCAGGGGCTTTTCCATTTTTGAGCTGTCTCAGAGCGATCTCGATTTCGCCACTGCTGACTTCTGGCAGGTCTTCGGTGAAATGGCGTGTTAATGTGGCTCTGGAATCCTCATATCCGGGATCAGTACCTCTACCATGAGTTTTGAGCGACCGGGCTCGCTAGCGTCTGCGTAAAAAATATCTATGACAAAATGTACAGCGCCCCTAGCGGTCACTTGACAAACTAAAATCGGTAGTATGAGTTGACAAATAAAACCTATCGAAACATTCAAAACGTCTTCGACAGCGAGTAGCGAGCGCGTAACGTTTTGCGGTGGTTTCTCTAAGAAAACGGTACCATGAGTCACAAATTTGACAGATGGTATCGACAAATACCATTACGATTGTAGTTAAGTAACTCACTTGCTAAACAAGGTGTGAAACGGTATTCGGTTTATAGTAATTGTTTAGTTTTGAGTATTTCTTGTGAGAATCATGTCGGCAAGAGAGTATTTAAAATCAAGTAGCACTAGTTAAAAGTCAATTTACATTGAATACACGCTGTCACTTTTTGACAATGAAACATACACACATAAATTCATTATTAAGGAAACGCTGGAAATAAGTCAGCATTCACAGAGGGCTCCACCCCAACCAATAGTTCATTAAGTAATATTACATTAAATTAAAATATACTGAATATTTTATGCTCTATGAAGTTTAAAATTATTAGGATTATTCAAACACTAGCAGTAGCCCAGGACTCCGTCCACGTGGACTTCAGTTTATAGCGTTCGGTCCCCGTTTCCATTAGGCTATCTCTCAAATTCAGTACAATCGGTTCCGTAGGATTGGCGTGAAAGCGAGACAGACAGACAGAGAAATTCATAATATTAGTTTCAATAGATGCACAGTTTATCGGTATATGAAACAATTCAACAAAACTATCGCGATCAATCGCAAGACATAGGTACTCCCCAAAGTTGCGCCACATAACCATTCCTAGCCCTAGGTACCCACGACACCGCTTTCAATTTAATAATGAAAAATTACTAAAACCCAAAAGAGCAAGAAGAAAAGTGTCCATCTATTTGTGATATCAAAAGAGTTCGTATATCTACATCAACCGCATAATTTTAAAAAAAAAACACTTTGCGAAACTTCAACGGCAAAGATGGCGACTTGAGCGGTTTGTTTTTTGCCATCGGAATTTAACGAAATTCTCCATAATCCGAAATCTGCGGATATATGTTGTCGACTCAAAATCAATATATTTTTATGTTTTGTTATTCATATAAGGTTTCGATCGAGTTTACCGTAGTCCTGCATGAAATTATTGATGTAGATTGGAAGCTTTTTCGGGAATATATATCTTACTCTGTCTTTTAAGCAACGTTAGAAAGAAACAACTACATTAGGCCTGAAGTTAGGCACGTTCGACAACATGATAAGTATGACAACACGAATACTACAATAACAATCGAGCTCTCGATAGCGAGCGCGTCAAGGTTTTTTAAACTCATGGTATGAGTCCAATCGAAAACTATTCGATTCGCGTTTATACGCTATCGACTGTAGTAAAGTCATTGACGTTTTCGATGGCAACTCATGGTAGAGGTACAGGTCGAGATGCATGCGATGCGTATAACCGGCCATAGAAATTTTCCACTTCCGAAAGGACTGCCGGCACCGAAGAAACGACTTCTCCACTTGTTGTGGTCAGCTTCGTCAAGTGGCTTCTTCCAAGAAATTGTACGAACACCTTTGACCCCCGATTCAGTTCAATTGCTCTTTCAATGTCAAGAGTATTGGAGCACCGGAGGTCGCGTCGTACGTGCTTGTTGATCTCTTGGTTTAGAGCCCGCTTAGCTGACGAAGTGACAGGCGGGTTTTCACGTCGTTTCTTCATAAGCCCTAATGTCTCTTCCGAAAGCTTTAATTTTCTGCCCTTACGCTGCATGTTACAGAATCTCGAACCTTCCTCCCTAAGGATCCGAACCACATATTCGTGGTTCTGGTTAACGTCTGTTGTGGTTTCCACGGCGGCAAATCGGTTCTCCAAATTTGACTGGAACGTTTCAGATCCTGTCATGGTTTGGAGCAGTGTTGGTCGGAGCCTGGCCTTCATCAGACGGAAACGTTCGGCCTTGAAGTTGATATTCAGAGAGCCTCGGACAAGTCGGTGATCGCTCCCGGTATTATTAGACGTCTCTGAATATGTGCTTCTTGTTCGTCATGATGAAGTCAATCTCATTTTTAGTCATAGTGTCGGGGCTTTGCCACGTCCACTTCCTTTGAGGCTGCTTTTTGAAAAAGGAGTTCATCAAAAAGAGCCCCTCGCGTTCGAGGAAGTTGACGAGCATTTGCCCCCTATGATTCCTGCTTCCAAATCCATGGGATCCTACTGCCGATTCGCCGCAAATCTGTACTCCCACTTTAGCGTTAAAGTCCCCCATGACAACGGTGTAATGGGTCTTTGTAGTGAAGAGGGGGGCCCTTAATATATCATCAAACATATCCTCCACTTCATCGTCTGAATGTGTCGAGGTCGGTGCGTACACTTGCACTACCTTGAGGCTATACCTGTCGGTAAGCTTTATGATAAGGCACGCTACCCTGTTCGAGACACTAGACACCTCCACAACGTTATCAGCTAGGGACTTATTAACCAGAAACCCAACGCCACCTTGGGATTGTTGGTCTCCCTCTCGGAAGTACATTAGGTGACCTGATTCGAGGGTTATGGTGTCCTCCCCCTCTCTTCGAACTTCACATAACCCTAATATGTGCCACCTAATCTTCCCAAGTTCCACCTCGAGTTGCGCCAGATGCGAGTCAAGCCGTAGCGTGCGGCCGTTGTACGTCGCAAGAGTCAGATTTATTTGGTGGCCTCCCGTAACCCGGAGATTCTTCGCACCCCCTGTCCCGCCGTAACCACGGTCGCCACCGTGACCGGGAATAGCGGGACTGCCGGTAACTAGGGGCCGTGGCTTTTGTGTGCTGCCCATAGATGTATTTAGCCTACTGCTATCACGCTGGCCAGACGGGTTGATAGAGGGTTTTTTTCCGAGTTTTCCTTCTCTCGCACTAGTATTCGGTGCATTTTGACTCCATTAGTCGACTTCTACGACACCCACTGGAAGAAGGGGTTTGTACATATGTATTCTTAAGCCGTCGCTACACGGCCCGGTACCTTGTTACTTGGTACCCTACCCTGGTACTTCTGATTATAACGAATATGTATCACGGCGCAAAAGAAAAGCGCCGGAGGATGATTTCTCGCACCATTTTGAGGAATTCAAAAAAGTTATTATGGGATTATTGAAGGACTTTGGTAATTCTCAGACAGAAAATATTAGTACTATAAAAAAAGATATCTCGTCTATAAACGAACAACTTATTAAAATGAAGACGAAAACGGACCAGCTGATTATGGAACATCACAACTTTAAGTCTGAAATTCAAAACTTATCAAGTAATGTCAATAAAATATAGGATGAAATACAGGTCCTTCAAAATATTTGTCACCACTAAGACATCCTACACCATCGTCTGGTTATGGTAATATTATGATCGAACTTCAAGAGCGTATGGAACGCAGTAAAAATGTAATAATCACTGGAATCTTTGAACCCCACTCAGGAGACATAGAGAAAAAGAGAGAAATCGATGGATGTGAAGTGAAGACAATATTATCAGACATATATCCTCTTCATCCTGAACCGGAAAAGTCATGCGCTTAGGGAAATATAACGGGAAGAAAACACACCCTATAAAAGTTTGTTTCTCAACATCAGGAACAGCTAAAGAGATACTGAAAAACAAATTAAACTGCAAGGATAAAAACATTAAAATTTACCTCCGACCAGACACCCAATCAGAAACTAGATATGGAAAGAGAAGAGTTACGTCAACGTAAAGAGAAGGGTGAGAATGACCTTATTATAAAATATATAAAAGGAGTCCCTAAACTAATAAAACAACAGCCAAAAAACGACACACTGGAAATACAATAAATGAAACTACAGGTAACAAATCTGTAACTCATAAAATATATAATAACTATGCTGATATAATAATTACAAATAAAGCGCTAAAATGTATGTATGTGAATATCCGCAGCTTAGTGAAAACTGGCAAATTGGATGAGTTGCGATCATAGAAATCTAAATAACAATATTTAGATTTCTATGGTTGCGATGTATAATAGTGTAACGTTGCGTCTATGGCCAACTTACTAATTGTCTATGGACGCGGCGACAGTGGTCCACCCTAATCTATTCCACGAATATTAATTTCACATATTTAATCCTATTCTGCTTGTTCTGTCTCGCTTGCCTTGGCCGACCACGCGGTCTTAGGTAATCCCATGCATGCCGGCTGCGTTGCCTTTGTTCCTCAATAGTGTTTAGTGAATACTCAGTATGCCTTCAGCTGTTACTAGCCTTCTGCCACTCCCTTAAAGGCTAAAATTTGCTTTGGATAATGTAAGCACTTTACTGCATCAGCCTTGAGCACG
>NC_039502.1:492244-576310 GCF_003590095.1 Trichoplusia ni
TCTTTTATCGATATCTATAAAAATCGTCACAAAAAAATGGTTTGAAAAGAACGTAATACGGAAAGCCCAAACTAATGACCGTTTAGTAGTTTAAATTTTATTTTGTATATTTTATGTACATTGTTAAATAGCTAGTCATGATAACTAGCAGTTGATCTTTTGCTCAAATCTTAAGGAAAATCTATCGATTTATTCTTTAATATAAATATATGAGTTATCCTTACTGGATAAATATAGGGACAGAATTTATAAATCATTTAGCGTATTAAGTAGATCGACCAGCTTTAGTAGACTTAGAAGTCAAGTGTGAGTTGGATACGCACTGTGAAGGATCCGCGTCATTGTAAAATCATCTATTTTATTTATGGTTCATAAGAATTCCCTTAATTACGTACAAATACAGGAAAGGGCGAATACGGCGTTATATATAAATTCTCGTATTACAAAAAAAGGTTTTCTTTTCCACATATAAGTTATTCAATGCCTTAACACTCTCATTATGCTGAACCTTCAACTTGTGATTTATTGATGGCAGTACGCAACCTTCAGGTGCTGTGCAGATAACACTGCTGTGCACTTGACCCTAAATAATCTAACGATGTGTGTTCATCCCACGGTTTACACGCCTATTTATTGTTTTAATCGCGGCTAATCTCAATGCTAATCTCAACTCTCACTACTGGGACTACATAATAATATTATTTACGGAATTCTAACTTAATAAGACTTGTTAGAATGTGCAATACGTTTGAATTCAAAGAAAGGATCAGTTAGGTTTATTTAATGCTATTAGTTGGAGAATAATAAGGAATAAGTACACAGAAACTTTTCTTCACGTGTTTATCATAAGTTTGTGATCATAAAACGTTATTAATATAATGATGCTAATACCATAAAGAGTTCTCACTCTTGACAGCCACCTACCTATGTCTAGAGGTTTCTATGGTTGATGTTTACGGTCATAAAAGTGAAGGTCAACTTTACAATAACATAAAATGCGAGTCCACATTAAAGGAATTTAGATGCATTTTATTTTCCTTCTGCTCGGTTGTTGGTTATCTGGCGTGTGAGTGAGAAGGTGCCGGCAGCGTGTCGTCCCGCTCGCTCCCGCACACTAGCGCGGCCGGCCCCTCCCGCCTCGCCCGCACTATATTCTCTTGCATCGCGCGCGGCGCGGCTACCCCGCCTCCGTGCCTCACCCCAAATTTGTCCGTTCCACTGTCACACTGGAATTCGAAACAAAATTAAATTATGTTTATAATGCAATTTTTTAAATGCAA
This sequence comes from Trichoplusia ni, assembly GCF_003590095.1. NCBI lineage: Eukaryota > Metazoa > Arthropoda > Insecta > Lepidoptera > Noctuidae > Trichoplusia > Trichoplusia ni. The sequence goes on from NC_039502.1 coordinate 493,525, forward strand.
ATAAAAATATTTCTGTTAATTAAAAATTCTGAAATACCGCTTCAACGCTGAATTGTTATCGTATTCTTCATGCAAAAAATATTTGTTAATAAACTTAAAATTATCACATAGTTCCTAATCACGGATCCCTAAAATCGTGATGAAAATTATGTTTAGTGTAAGGTGACCATATTTGGATAATGAGTAGGACTTGTTGCTTGGAGTTCAATTAATGATTTAAATTGAAATATTTTGCATTTGGTGTATATTTTTACCCTCAAGAATTTTCTACCTCGCATTTTAAAATATATTTTGTAATTTTAAAATAGTAGTATGACGACACCAATTAGTGTGAATATCTTTGAAAATGACAAATTAACAGTGACTTTTTAGGTAAAGGTGTTGATTTACATTTGCGATAAGTTGTTTAATGAACTTTTTTAAATTGACCCTGTAAATACCTTTTGACATTTAAATATACTATTTTATTAAAATTCCCAAAAATCGCTCTACACCTATTAAATTCACAGAAGCCGATTTGTAAACAAACATTAGTTCGTATTTACGTATAATTGCACGATATTATCAATGTTATAATGGACACGCTACTGCCGATTCTCGGTAATCGTACGAAGTCGTAAACAGCCCGCTGCGGCCTCGCGCTACGCTACGATGCCAATCACCAATCACACGCAGGCGGTACTTGATGTCGCGCGATGTTCGACCAATGAGCGACCGAGTTTATCACGCCATTTCTAAAAATAGCTTATCTGAGTCACTCAATAAAAGCAGTGGTTGTTTCTTAACAATGTTTAGAAACAAGTGAAACGTCGAGCGCGTCGGACGTGCGTTGCCGCATGAAAAAGTTTTGATATTCGCGCAGTGAGTTCAGTGATACCGAGACGTTCGGTGCAAACACATGGTTCGACGCTCCTTACACGGCATGGAGACCACTTTCTACGACGAACAGTATCCCCTTCCCGGAGCTGTGGAAAACCTGAAGCGACCACTTACCTTGGACGTGGGGCGGGGCGTGAAGCGGGCGCGGATCGGCGGAGCGCCGGTCCTCTCCTCGCCGGACCTGCAGATGCTGAAGCTGGGCTCTCCGGAGCTCGAGAAGCTGATCATCCAGAACGGTATGATCACCACGGCGACCCCCACACCGGGCGCGCCAGTGCTATTCCCGGCCAGCATCGCGCCGACGGAGGAACAAGAGATGTACGCGCGCCCGTTCGTTGAAGCGTTGGACAAGCTACACCACTCTGACCCGACGCCGCAGATCGGACGTGTCGACAGGCGAGTGTACGCCGACCTGGACAGGCCGCTAGACCGCTATCCCACACCGGTGGTCAAGGACGAGCCCCAAACTGTTCCCAGTGCTGCGAGTTCGCCTCCCATGTCCCCTATTGACATGGACACACAAGAGAGAATCAAATTGGAACGCAAAAGGCAAAGGAACCGAGTGGCCGCTTCCAAGTGCAGACGGCGCAAGCTGGAGCGCATCTCCAAGCTGGAAGACAAGGTGAAGATCCTGAAGGGCGAGAATGCGGAGCTAGCACAGATGGTGGTCAAGCTAAAGGAGCACGTCCACCGGCTGAAGGAGCAGGTGCTGGAGCACGCAAACAGCGGCTGCCACATTGACTCGCAGTTCTGATCGTGCAGTCGCCGCCGCCGCTCCACCACATTCCATGCTAGTCGCGCCCGGTAGGACGCAGCATACAAAGCGATTTGTGATCTTAATTTTACTGTGTAATATATAGTTAATGAACACTAGTGTGTAAGGTGTTGACGCTACGTTAAGTAAGCTGTGGATGTATCGTTAAGTTTGAGAGATTAGGTTGCCAGTGACGTGTGCAGGCAGAACCTCCGCTCGGGTGAGCTGATTCCAGGCTGTTTGTTGTTTATGGAATGGTTATGTTATGGTCCTTATCAAGGATGTACTTAGAGCGAGTCACAACTGCGAAAGCTTTAGCTTCCATTGTATGTTGCAGAACTAATGTTTTCCTAAAATCAGTATTGCGTTGTCTCTGTCTCATTTAGAATATTGTAGAAACTAGAAAGGATAATCGTGCGACGTCATTCGTTTGCAGACTGACTGAACGAACGAGGTTGAGGCGGCGTTGCCAGTTATACGGCGAATTTCCCGTTTCAGCGATGTTGCCGCACTTGGCTCGCTGAATCGGGGATTTCCATTGTTCATTGTGTCCTGGCTATTGTGTGTATTTTTTCTGTCCAGTAGAATCTGATTATAATAATTAGTTTACATTTCGGACGATATTTAATGTGATTTAGACGGAGACGCACGTCGCCGCTGTGTTGTGACAGGTACGAAACGCAGCCGGTGTGAAAGAGATAGTGTGGCGTAGAAGTGGCAACGGCGCATCGAGCCGAGTCACGAGCGGATGTTCTGCTAATTAAAATTCCGCCTGCGCCGCCCTCGCAGAATGGCGGCCATGTGTTCAACACTCGGACGTTCCGAATCACGTTTTGTTGCACAAGGTTAACTTTTTCAACATGACAATGGTGTTTCGACGCCACCGTGAATTGGAACGTCTTTGTTCGCTTCGCTTGATTGTTTGAAGACAAATTAAGAGCTTGTGTGGGAGACTGATCGTATGCAAGTTCAGAGTGCCTTGTACGTATGAGCGAGAGCGTGGATCGCGCAAATAATTTTCCCTGTTTTGAAAGATGATTCTCGGAACTGACCCGGTGCTCTTTAGAGGACGTGACTTTTGTAATGTGAAGCCGTCCGATTTAAAATATATGTTGTGGAAGTATGGGAGTGTTTCGTAATGAGCGACCGTTTGACATGTGAACGATGTGAGTGAATGTGTGATGTAAGTATTTATTAGTGAGAATGTTTATCTTATAGGATGAAGTAGCAATCTCGAGTGCCTACGCTTTGTAAACTAAAGCCTATACCTATGTTTTTAATTGTTTTTGTTACCATTAAAGTGCTACAGTAAATTGTTCTGTACCATTGTCTTCTATAGGTTATTGTAAGTAATTATAAAACCAATTAACAAGTTGAATTGTTATATAGACTATATAAGGCGAGCGGGTGGCGTGGTAATAAAAAATGAAAGAAAGTTGTTTCTGTAGAGGTACACGCCCCTCGCCTATTTGTATTATTTTTATACAAAAAATTTCGTCAGAATGTTAACAGTAATTTGTAAGTTTATAAAAGATATGGAAACAGTTATACTAAAATAATATATTTCTATGAATTTAACAAAGAATATTGTTTTATACTGAATATCATATTGTATGATAAAAATGAAAGAGAAAATAAATTATGAAGATTATTATACCATTTATTTCTTGATTTTATTTGACTCCTAACCTTAATCTAGCTTCACTAAAACAAGAGTAAAAAAAAGGTTTTTTCCTAAAAGAAAGACCTTAGTTTGAAATAAAACAGGTGGTAACAAATCATTTGTTTCAAAAATGCAATAGGCCAACAACAAAACAATGACATAGCAAATGCTAATTATGTAAACAGCGACAAAAAGGCAAACAAGTGTTACATAATAGTTGTAAAGAACCCAACATTATATGAGGTACATTCCAATAAGAAATGTCGTTATATCGCACGAGTGGCGCATATTATGACATTGAAAAATATGATAAACAGACAACATTATTCAACTGTCAAATGTACAGTTATCAGTTATCTAATCAGTTCAATCCTGAAATATCATTACAAAAAAATTACATATGACGTGTGTAAATTTAAAAGTATGATCAATTTTCTGGCTATAATAAACAAATACCTTGAAAAGTAATGGGAAACTGATTCTGAAATTGCTAAGATAGAGAAACCCAGATTGGTAAAAAAGAGCTTGTCTAAATTCGAATAAATAGATTTTGATTTTAATCGGTTTCCGATCTTATTGACGGATGCTGATGACTTTTGCGTTTCATATGGAGCGACTACCTATTTGATCTTAGAAACTAATTTCTCTACTAATTCAAGTTTATAAATTATTAACAACACAGATTACGTCTCAGTTCCTTGTCAACATATTATATAAATACACGTGCAGATCAACGGAAGTTTATTTGGACGTAAACTCGCCATAAAACCGGTAAAAGTGCACTTTCATGTCATCAATATATTTTTGTTAACTCCAGGAGTCTTGTTGCTAACCTACTCCTTGCGATAAAATAATAAAGACTTTAAATAAAATACTTGTGAATTGATTTGATATTCGTATTCTGGACGAACGAAGGTCAAATGATTCGATGCCAACAATATCGCTCTGGCCGGATGTCCGACTTTTGTGGCAAAAACACTGGCTTGGACGGTTTGGGGTAACACATTCTGCTCATCTTTAAGAAATAAAATCGAGTGCCAAGTGCGTGGTATGAATGATTGTAGTTCTCTCGTATTTACTGGCGCTTCCGGAATCCCACCAATGCTTAGGACTAGCAACAGTTGTAGAGTAACATTACCTAAAGATCTTGGCACCTCTATTAATGACTCAGAGAATTATGCCTTTTTTCTAAGGGAAATTACGCAAGTGAGAAACAACATAAAAATAAAATAAAATCGGCCGAACTGACACCATCTTATCGCCCGCGTCACGTGGGCAGTACTAAAAGTCAAATAAATAATTATGTTATGCGTAAACCATAAAAAACGACATAGGGGCCGAAATACACGAGGCAGCTGTCTGAAATTATGAGAGTTAAATATCAATTAAAATGTGTTTTGTATTTCCAGAGCTAGGGGTATAAGTGTTGGTGCTTGTCGAATGTGCGTATCCCTAATTCCGGTAACATTTTGGTTACAGTAGCATTTCTCGTGGGTTTTGGATGTGTAACGTTTACTTCCGCAGGTACAAATCACGGTCGTATATTATGTGGGTCAGTATGCTGTTAACGTGAACATTAGCCACTGAAGCCTACGCATTGTTCTCGTTAAAACATCGCAATATTTACTAACATTACCCTGTTTATACTGAGTGTTGTTAAAACACTTATATATTTATGATTCGATGTTTTTCATACGAGGAGCGTGTTGACTGATTGCAGTGCGTTTGCCTATTCATTTTGTTCGCCCAAAATAACATGTGAGTGTGTTGAAACATCAATATTTTATGTTGAGTTAATATCAACAAAAATGTCCATGTCGCAGACGTATTTATGACTTATGTTCTGCTGAGAACTTGCAGTGTTTCATTAATTAAAATCTGCGTTATTTTTCGAAGGATAGCCACTGACAATTTTCAAGGCGTTGTTTTTATTTTTGATTACATGACTATTAAACTATCTAGATATTAGTTTATGAGTTTACCTCGTTCTGTAATTTGTTTTGTGAGAAATTAGGGAAAATAAAAAACCCGTAATAAAAAAAAATGTTTAACTTTTCTCTATGAACTAAATAAAAGTCGATTAGCTGTAAAATAATAAAGTTGGAAAAGTTCCAATGAAAACACCGTGTGCGGTCGTTTGCCCTCGGCAACGCTTCTGACTCATGTAAAAGAAAAGAAAAATAGTAAAAAAAACCATTGTATGTTCGTTACAAGGATATTAATGTTACAATGGGGACAATGTCAACTTGGAAACGCTATTTTGTTTAGTTCTAAGAAAGGTTTTGTTCAACGGTAAAGTAGTAGGTGAGTTCCAGTATTGTGCGGTTCACGAGAACGATTAACTAGAATGTCTTAACTAGTTAGAGCTGGGAACGCTTTAAAGTGTATCGGTGAGCTCGGTTCTTGGAAATAATTTATTGAATGTAATGTGTCGACAAAGGGCCGAATTGCTGCCAATTTGTTCGACCTTTTAAGTATCAAGAAGCTTGTGCTTATTTCTAGTGGCATTTATAGGAAATTCGGCATTTGGCTGTGGATGTGACAGTTTCTGAGAAAGACCCCGTTGGCTTTTAATTTTAACCCGCGGGTCACCTTCAACTCGACGCCTCGCTGTCCGCGCAGGTGCGCCCTCTGCTGGGCTAATATTCGATACAGTTCGGAAATCGGTTGGCGGTCCTCCAACCGTCGCACGTGCCGTGATGCGTGTTGCCACCATATATAACATTTTTTTAGTCTAAGTATTCCATTTCTACTCTGGGGTACAAATGCAGGTAGGCAGGCAATATAATACGCTGCCTAATGCTGGTGTTGAGCATCCGAGTGGGTATGACAGTAAGAAAAACTTTTATAATGATTATTAAGCATAAACATTCTTTTGAGGGAATTCAGGTGCCTCTAACAATGTGGTTTATAGTAATAAATGGTTATAACAAAGAGTTTAAGTAAGACATAAATATTGTCGACATTAATCTTTCCGTCGAACGGTAGCGACAAAACCCCGCGTACGTCACACAAATCATGGGCACCCTATCATCGGCTTGCACAGACTATAAATCAGGGAGATTCATTGCACCATTGTGTCGCGTCTCCAAACTGTCTAATAATAAATAGATTATGCAATTTAATAGATTTACTACCTACGCGCTCTATTTTTGTAATAAGAACAGTCGTTATAGATAACTAACGAACATCGTCCACAACTTTGATGAGAAAATTGTTGTTGTTCTATCAATAATATATACAGTCTTTTTTGGGCACAAATTCAACATATTTATTTATATAATTTATACTTACTCGAAGTAAGTAATTTCCTACTTTTTTATACACTTCCCGATGAGCTAGCAGGCTGAAAAGGCTAGGCTTTTAGGGGCTCCAAACCCGATGAGAATGCAATTTACAACTATAAAACGAGTGGACCGATTTTGAGAAACATGGATATGAAAACACTTGGGTTTTTTATTTTTGTAATCCATGAATTAATTATTCATATTAAGATCTACTTTTATAAATATGGCTGTTTGACATATTTTCTATACAAAAGCTGTCAAAATGTCAAACATATTCGTCAAATAAAAGTTATCTGGCGATAAAAATGGGCCCTTAGTTATTTATATAAAATTATAAACATAACATATTTCGCAGGTTAGGTTAGGTTAAGCTAACTGGTGTAAATGCACTCCATTAATTAATTTTAAGTGACCGCTGCACTCGTTAATTAGGTTATTTAAAGTGTCAATTTGTACAGTTTGGCGCCATTACGTTATTATTTCAGTAATTTGTTTTTGTACCAACTAGTAAACACCTGTCCTCAAACTGACTAAGTAGTTGAGTGCGATCTATCTTTATGGTAGGGACCTTAAATAACGTATTTCAAAAAATAATTGTATTTTAAATTTTAAGAATTTTCCACCGTAAAATCAAAATACAACCGACAACGACCAAGTCCACTCTCAGGTATTGGCTGGCAAAATAATCTATTGAGCAATAAAGTTTGTTGCTTGCTGGGAATAGTTTTTATGTTTATTTGTCAACGGAAGAGATATAAACAAGAATATGAAGGAAATAATAAAGTTGTTGATATTAAAGCAATTCTGTAGCTGTAGGTACAGTCGCGCTGGCACTTTCTATGGATTTCACAAGTTGTGCAAGCGGGCGCGGAAGCTCGCTCGTTATAGTCCTGGCACACTTTCCACTCTTGTTTACAACTGTACTCACTCCCACAGCTGTTGGCCATTGTGCTAAGAGACCGTTCCTTTAAGGAGTTTATTATGCAGTGGTGCGGTCTCTCTCAAATGAAGTAGCTTGGTATGGTTTTATAAATATTTAGGTATTTAGGAAGGAACGGAAGAGGAAGAGTTTACAACGTGTTCCGCGTGATCCTGTACAAAGAAAAGAGGAAACTCTCTCGGGGATTTATCTTGTGAAACTTTTTCGTTTTCCTCAAAGAATTTCCAAAAGGATTTCCTGGGTTACAAAAGATGCATATATAAGTTGATTTTGGCTATATAAACTTTATCTACTATGTCTACTATATCATATTAAGCTTCAATTATGACAAGTTTGGAGTGAGCATTAACATAATAAGCGTCATAACTAATGTAACTCCTGTTGAGCAACTGTGTAATACGAGTTCGTAAGCCTTTATCCTGAAACGCCACTTAAGTAGATGTGTTTACAAGAGTATGACTCAGAGTATCCTACAGGATAAGCGTGGGAAAATTCGTATGACTCACCGAATTTCAGAGCTACTCTAGTCAACAGTAGGGGTGGGGTTTTGGGGAGGTTTGAAAGTAGGTTACGACCTTAAAACGATTATAGATTTCGTTGGAAGTCGTTGTCTTGGAACTTTGGAACCTATTTTTATAAAGAGTTGCAAGATACCGAATTATTGCTTACGTTAAGGAATACGGCTGTCGTGTCGTTACATGAGTATCCTACTACGTTTGTCATATTTTTGCAAACCTTCAATAACGAAACAGCACGCCTGGATAGATAATAGCATTATGTCTACTATCTGATTAGGTAAATAAAATTTTGCTTGAAAAATTATCTCTCTGAAACCATATCTCTGATTTTTTAGGCTTCCGATAACCAAATGGCACGGCACCACCGTACAAAGTTCACTCTACCGAACGTGTTAAAACCGATCCCGGGCATGAAATAGAATTAAAAAGGTCTCTTTTCAAAAAAATATCTTCATACGTATCCGCTGTTTATTGCGCATTTCCGGCATTTTTTTTTGGAATGGAATACTCCTGTGGAGAAAATGGTTTTTCACCTTGCAATGAATGTTTTCTAAATACATCCGAAGCCGAAAAACACTACCTGATAGAGAACGACGAAAAACAAAAGACATTCAGCAAATTAGCAGCACCTATTCGCTAATACCATAGCGTTCCGTATTAGGCGTTAGTTTGAAGTATGTGCCTTGCAGGCATAATCGTAGCTATAATAATAATTGCACAATATGTGCAGGTGTTGTGTTAGAGTACCGACGCAATCCGTACCTACATGGACCGCGGGAAACTGCAGGAAACGCGTTGTTTTACCAAGCACATGCCATTACTGTACCTTAGCTGTTCATTATAAACATCTGTAAAAGGAAAATCTATGAGTACCTATTTAATTCTATATGGTTCTTCGCAATCATAAAATTGTTCTTTTTCGACGTGGGAAGGACTTCAGACGGAAAATTCTTCAAAGACGTGGCATCTTAAATCTGTTTTATTCTTTGATCGATTGCTTGTTGATAATTTATATAATATTTCTGTTTTTCTAACATTTTGTAACCCTTTTTCTGTGCTAATCTTCACACTCCCCACTTGGATTTCATAATGATTTCATAAATGTTATCATGCTTAGGTTCATTCAGATTAATATTCCATTTCCAGGACCTATTCGACAATATTCACGGATATTGATATACTGTCGGTTCATTCTTGGTATTCGTAAAAAATGGCTGAAATAATCTTAAAACACTGGGTGACTTCACACGGGTGGCTTCAAGCGAAATAAAGTATCAAGTTTTTTGACACTTTATTTCGCTTAAAATGAAATGTGTTTTCAATATTACAATGATTTATGAGTATGTTTCATTGTATCACATAACAGTCGGTATGTTGTTATTGTTTTCTTCCTGAATGATGAATGCGTATTATTGCATTGATATTTCAAACTTTCATTATATCTATTGTATGTTGTTGCAAAGATATACATTGTCGCGATGAGCTAAAACAATGTTAGTAGTAGCAAGATGTTAAATGTTTGTTGGGTGCCAATTGCATAATAACTTATATTTTTTACCAGTTTTCTATATAAGTTAGGGACCAAGGAGATATACTTAATTAAGTAATTACGACTTAGAAGTACAATTCAATCAATACTTTAAGGTAATCAGATTATTAAAATCAATAAACCTAAACAGTTTTTGTTAAAAAAAGTTAGGATATATTCCAAAAACTCGTGAAAAATGCTATTAATTTGGATGTTAACCGTACCTTGTTATGTAAAAAGCTTCAACAATGCTGTCCTTGGAAATGTATAAATTAGATGGCTAGACTGCGGCTGTCAGCCATACTTTACCTCACAATAACTGTAGTAAAAACTAACAAAGCGTGACGAAACAAAGCGTGGAACAAATTACGCTTCCTACTATTGTACATAAACTGTGTACATGTAGGTACACAAAGGAGGTTGTCGGTAATCAACGGACTTTTGTATAAAATTATACACAAATAAAAAAAAACATAAGGCAATCAAGTGGTTTGGGTATCAGAGTCGAGTGGTGCTTGGTGATTAAACTCGTGTATACATTGCACCCACGCTAAAGTCTGTTGGTACTCAAAATTTGTTTTTAAAATGGTTTATTAATTTAACTTACATACTATTCAGTGTGAAGTTCATTATTTTATTTGATAATATCAGTGTTTAGAAAGTGTTCACACTGACTGCACTTTGTCGCCTATTAACCGCTACCCATTTATTTCACGCCTTTGTTCTAAGGGACAAAGAGTTATAATCAAACGTGCGCGTGCGCACGTATGAGTGTGCACGTGTTCATCGTGTTCTAACTTACACGCCCACTCTTCATTAACTGCCAATGGAATACAATGATGAAATTCAATTACAAATGAAGAAATTAATTGTTATTTCATGGAATATTTTATGTATTGAATGAATTGAGGAAAAACTAGTAGGTAGTCTATTCTATTGAAATCTCTTTCTGTATCCGAGGAAAATGTATCTATTGTAACTTGTAACTTTCTAGAGTGTCTGCAATTAATTGTCTTTAATTGTAATTTGTTTGTTTTTAATTCACCTTTTTTAACGATTAGCTATTCAATAATCAGGTGATCAAATGATTGATTGATTGGTTTGTGACGTTGATTAATAATTGAAGCAAAGATTTTATGCTATGTCAGTTCCTTCAGCCTTCGTCCGAGGCAAGATAAGGATTGGTCCAAGTAAGTAAGTAAGTAAGTAAATCTTTATTGCATACCATAATGTTACATAGGTGGTAAATTATAACTAGGTTCACAGCTCATTATGGACCCTGTCGGGCACAGCAAAAGTAGGAGAGAGGAGGATAATGCTATTTATTAAGTAAATTTATGACATATGTATTATGATATATTTTAATGTTGTGAATTGCGTATTTGTATATAATTTCCTTTAATTAATGGTTATATTAGTTTTATCTATCCTAATTTATTTTGTACTATGTTTTTTTTATTTTTAACAATCTATGAGTAATTTAATTTTATTGTACTATTTTAAATTATAACGTTTATCTTTTACATAATATTCTTAAGCATATTTATTTGGTACATCTTTCTTACTATTTACTTAAGTTCTTACTATTAATAAACTTAAGTTTTTGTATAATTAATATTAGTTATTAAAAATGAATTTCTTCGGTTGACCTAATGCTATTCCGACTGCAACCTATACATATATATACATTACACACAATGCACGTACACACACATACACTTACATACATTTACACGCATTATATATATATACATATATATATACATACATGCATATACATATATATACATACAACACGTGCATGTATATACATACATACATACATATATACATATATGCATATATATGTTTATACACACATACACATACACACACCTACCGCGATCAGAATTATATCAGGCAATTAGAATAATTATTAATATATTAGATATACATATAAATTACTCCAGATATTCGTTTATAGTGTAGTATACATTTCTAATCAGTAGTTCTTTTACTTTATTGATAAATTTAGAATGGTTAGACTCGTTTTTTATATTATTTGGGAGTTTATTATATATTTTAACTGCCATTACTAATGGTCCGTGAGAGTGCATCGCTAGGCGGGAGCTTGGTAAATTGAGTCGGTTTTTGTGTCTTAAATTATATCTATTTTGTATTTCTTCTCTTTTATTGAAGAATTCTGGATAGTGGCGTACGAATTTACAAATTTCTAGAATATAAATACTAGGCAAGGTTAATAACTTAAGATTTTTAAAATATGGTTTACAGGAGTCGGTAGGTTTTATATTTACTATGATTCTAATCAACTTTTTTTGGAGAGTAAATAATGTTGGTGCATCTGTACTGTTCCCCCAGAGTATAATGCCGTAGGTAAACCACGAATAGGCGTATGCATAATATGTAATCAATGCAGTTTTCATATCGGTCGTTTTCTTTAGCTCACGTAATGCGTACGAAAATTTAGATATTTTAGATCTTAAGTTTTTTATGTGGCACTTCCAGTTGATGTTTGTGTCTATGGTCAGTCCTAGTAATTTGAAAGAATCTACATTTTCTATTTTAGTGCCGTTAAAGCAAAAGTTAATATCTAGAGATGTTTTCTGATGGGGGTGGAAAGCTATAATTTTAGTTTTTAAGAAATTGACTTCTAAGTTATGATTACTCATCCAGTTGATGGTTTTTGTTAAAATAGAATTAATATTTTGGTTAAGATTGGAAGAGTCTGGGCATGAAATAAGTAGCGAGATGTCGTCAGCGAACAAAACACATGGTCCCTCCACTGTATAGGGCAGGTCGTTGATGTAGATGAGGAAGAGAAGACAGCCAATGACACTTCCCTGAGGGATTGATGCGTTTATGGTTTTGTAATTCGATCTTATAATTTGAATGTCATTAGTTTTTTCATTGAATGACTCTATCTCTACTAATTGTTCCCTATTATTGAGGTATGATGCCAGCCATTCATGGGCTTTACCGCGGATTCCTATTGCGTATAATTTGTTTAGTAGTATTTTAAACTGCACTTTATCGTAGGCCTTCGTCATATCCAGTAATATGCCTACTGCATAATGTTTATTGTCAATTATGTTTAAAGCTTCTTGAATGTATTTATATACCGCTAGGGTCGTGGATCGTTTTTTACGGAAACCGTTTTGGCTGTCGTTAAAGATTTTATATTTTTCGCAAAAATGATATATCCGATTGCACATGGCTTTTTCGAAGATTTTGGACGCTGTGGGTAGCAGGGCTATTGGGCGGTAGTTGTTTACGTCAGTTTTATCATTTTTTTTATGTATTGGCTTTATTAGAGCATGCTTTAAGAGTTCTGGGAACGTTCCTTCTATGAATGATTGATTTACTAACGCCCAAAATGGTAAAGTGAGCTCGTCAGCACACTGTCTAAAGTGTGACCTTACTAATAACTTAATCCCACACAAATATCTGTGACTACTGATGTCAGCGATAACTTAATTGTACTTGTTTATAACATCAGTCATCAATGAAAAAGGACGACTTTGGACAGTTTTCAAGTCACCATTATGCAGCACTATTTTCGTATTATTATCGTGTTAAGTAACATTAAGGTTTAGTAAGGAAGTATTTAAGTATAAAGCATTTATTTATCTTTAGGCATGTTATAAATTTATCTTTTATATCTTAAGGACCAAGTAACTAATTATCTGTTTGTAAAATGATTTAATTTTGTCCGTGCCTTCTGGACTACTTGTCTACACTACTTGGGTGGTTATGAAAATCATAAAACTCGTTGGCTCGATATCCTATATTAAGTGTTAAATTAAATGAATTGCTCCCGCTAAAGGGGTTTTCCGTTTTAGAGCCTTGCCAAGTTGGGCCCGTAAAGCAGAGTCTCATCTTCTAAAAACAAAGCTGGGTTTTTATTGCATTAAAACAATCTTCCGTCCTTATTGGCACAAGAACCTTTATTTTTTTATACAAGTACAATATTCAGGTCAAAAAAAATATTTTTTAATGTATTAAATCCTGCCAAGTCTGTATTATGTACTTCCTTCAAGCAGCTATTCTAGTGAAGGAGTGTTGAGAACATTGCCATTGTCTGCAAAGCTAGTTGAGAATGCTGGCACCATTATAGCATTTATGAATGTATGTTAATAGTTGACAATGCTAATTCTTTGGCGACGGTTCAACTCGCATTCCGGTCAAGTGAAGCCTCCACAAAGGATTCTATATCGCTAGGAGGATGTGGAAACGACAAATACGTTTCAAATGAGTACTATAGGACTCTGTACTCTGCCACTGAAAACAATATGAAAACCAAATATTCTTGGTGTTAAAAGTGCCGAGCCGAACTTGATTTTTTATGGGACCAAATCACAGCTATTTAGAGTTAAAGGAATAAGAATGAATAAAATCGGATCATTCAATCTGAAGTTCATTGGTAAAAAAATATAGACGAATTGAAAATCTCCTCCGAATTCATGTCGGTTAAAATATAGAATATCAGACAGACAAATATATTACGCTTATTAATAATCACGTGAAGCAGCCACGTTTTTGTAAGTCCTAATGAGTTAACAAAGAAAACCTAGATATTATATAAGTATCTACTTACATAAAAATTACCTCATTATTTATTATCTACCGAATGACTAGCTGGTTCCGCACTATCTAATTGGCGTTGAACATATGCCCTTGATTGACGCTTCCTCCTTTGTGTCAAAACAACATGTTTAGGTATACGGGTGTTAATTATATTCTATTTGTGAATGTAAACATAACAGTTAGTCGTATTTGAGACGCTTCGATACCTGTCTAATTATATCAGTGACATGAGACAGGTTAAATTTAGAAGTTAAAACGTAGGTCAGTTACTGAAATTCTTAAGAGTTACCAAAGAATTTCAGGTACCCATATAGGTTTGGTTCCGACTCAAATGGAACTCCTTTGTGGGTAAGCTTTCAAATACCATTGCGGGCTGCAAATGTAAGTTAGTCTTAGACCATTCATAAAAAAGAGATTTACGACGAACTCTACCAAGTAGTGGTGTTTAGGTTGTCGGCGTCGAATGTCGTCAGACTTTAGTATACTTCCAAATATTTATATTGTTGTCAATCTTTAAAAGAATATTTTCAACTATTTACTATGTACCTACCTATTTATATTCTATTAGAGTAGATATAATATTTTGCAAAATCTGCTCATTATTCACTGAATTAAACGGACCGAATCAGCTTGATTTCAATCAGACTAGTTGACGGAAGTTTGTTCAATCTATCAATCTCTGATTAAATCAAATCTGATTAAAATTGCAGATTGTGTCTCATTCTGTTTGTTGGTTATTATTTCATAGAAATTCGGTAAGTTTCCATACAGTGAATTGTATTTGTCTGCAATCTAAAGCCATGTTAGGTTACCTGTCACAAGTAATGAATTAACGCATGATACATAGTCCGTTTACTCGAAGACAATCTAATGCTACGTAATACAATATCTGTGCAACCTAAATACTTCGCAAAATACATGTTATCAAAGTAGAACAATGATATAAGTCTACATGCATACGACCGTATGAAATGTTCATTTAATCTTGGCACAGATGCATTGTAAATAGGCTACAGTAAATATAATTACGAAATAACTTAAACACACTTCTATTAAATCACACTTTATGCGAGTCAAGCAATTCCTTCGGTTTTTTTTAACTTTTTAAATCTTCCCAAAAAGTGGGTATTTCTCTTTTACACAGGTTTCAGTACCTACTTCTAGTTATTTACCATTGATTTATGCTCTGCGAACATCAAGAGTCATGTATCAATGCATAAACAAGGCATAAGTATGCATTAATTATGAAAACATTTATCGTTCCATTTCATAGCTTCTGTTAACGGCAGTTTTCGACATATTATATTAATGACTTCTGCGAATTTTGCGTACAGAGTTTTCCCTAAAAAAATAATAACAATAAAATAATTATGGGTAATTAAGTGAACAAATCTTACAAATAAAGGAAAACGACCACATTCTTAATTTGTTCCACGTTTTGACAAAAGAAAAATGGCGGCAAGTCAACGACTTCGCGCCAAAAATATAAGCTGAAAAGAATGGTTGACATTACTCTTTGTCAGTCCGTAAGGGGAACGTGATATGTGCAGACGTAAGACTAATTATTAGCCAAGAGGCAATTTCTCTTGGATTTAATAATCTTCTGAAATGAAATATTTATGAAAGTGTGAAAACCGATGTTTACTACAAGCGACATAATGTGTTTCAGCTGCGTTGTGTTGTTTTTCAAGGGGTTGGTTGAATGCCTGTAGAGGTGATAAGGATTTATTTATTTGTGGGGAAATTTAAGGAACACTGCTCTTTACGACTTAATCATTTTATTACATTAATTGAACTGAGAACTAGGCAGCATCTACTTTAGCCATCATTCATCCATCCATCCATAAGGACGTCCATCATATCTACATTTTAGTATGTAATATATAGATACTTAATGAAAGAAGTAGTGATTTTTTAAAGTCCGGCTTAGAAAATAAAAGAATTCAGTCAAAATTTTACATCAAGATCCAACATTAGATAAATTCAATGATAAACCTAACATTAATTATAATAAAATATTGTTCAGTTAAGTCTATCAATAGCCATGCTTATTTGTAACTCCAAATTTGATTAACGAACGCAAGCTTCGATTTCCTCTGTAATTACAAATTCATGAATAATTCATCATAAATCAGTCCACCTACTGAGGACGAGGTTTAACAGATTATAATAACATAACAGGATCGTATAATCCATAGACTGCGACAATAGAGTGTGACGACCTCTCGTTCATTACACCCGCATGTGCCGAAACTGATGTGAAGCAATAGCCCCTCGTTTTGACAATAAACTGCTTATTGATGCAGACTGGGCTTAACGTGGAACGATGGTGGTACGTGGGCCCAGTGTCGTGTTTTGTTCGTACTTGGACAATATATCTAATAATAATAGAATGTACAGTAAATCGTACAAATTCACTAACTTTCCTCTAGTTCCCAGATTTGTATATGAATAAAAAAAAATAATGTCTTAGAAATTATTTCGATTGGATACATTTCTTCGAAAATAATAATATGTTCTTACTTGTTGAAAGAGGGACTTGTTTGAACACCAAGTGAAAATCATGAGCGTTGTACAGAGTATTTAATAAGAAATCAATTTCTTAGGTTTAGGATTATACTCATGTATATTGATATTTATCTAATCTTAGTACAATACGCAATGATTGTCGTTACAGCTAATTTGTGGTACAAATAAAGCGGTGACTGAATAATTTGTCAGTGAGTTACGGTCGTTAGTAGCGGGGTTGTGCCAATTCGTGGCGCCTTCTTATTGCCAAATACTAATACATTCTTGGAATGAATATTAAATAATAAAACACTTGACATTTATGGATGAATTTATACTTTATTTGTTTGTGACGTCACTTTTTAAAACGTCGGTTTTTTTAATATCTAGGTTTTAGGATACCACGAGCGGCATCCTGTATTTTTACTATTTATTACAAATGCATTATATCAAAAACATTTGTGCCAAATACGTAGTTGATTACTTGAGTTAATTTTCAACTGTCAGATTAAATGACAGTATATCTATTATGATTACTAACATATTCGGTGTTGCCAAACTACCTAGTAGAAAATAATCTTTGGCGACAAATGTAGCTTCAAACTTACAATTTTTTTTCTTTACATTTTGGAAAAAACACGTGATTATACGTAGAACGAATAGTTCTAAATATAAAGATAATTACATTGCAAGGTATTGTTATTGTATATCATAAGATTTCCACTTTAGATTAAACGTATGTTTTATAATACGCTGATAACATGTATCCTTTAATCGCTGAAGAGGTCATCATATTGGTACGTCGCCGTCGTGGCGAGGTCGTTATCAGTTTAGCAGAATGGACGCGATGTTTTCCAAGACATTAAATAGTTAAACAACCTGATAAGTGATAAGATATACCAGGTAAACAGTTGGCTCACTCGCCTGTTTGAAGTTTCGCGAAAAAGATAATTATTTGACGTTTTCCGGCAACACTTTTTAGAAATTATATCTTACAATTTTAATAATCATGTTTTTTTTTGTGTAATCAATACCATGACAATGACAATATTGGTTATCAATGCAGCTTTGTGTAAGTATTAGTTGTAGGGTAGGCTCTTTAGACCTTTTGGTTGACTTGGACTTTTTTAAAGAAGGTGTCCAATGTTATTTGCATTTGCCACAGTCGTGCAAAGCCTACGTGAGCGATACCATGAGTCTAGCTTAGGTAAAAGCGGTAATTTTTGGGGTGTTTTTGGTCGGAGAGACTGACGTATCCGCGCATCGCGGTGTAAGTAATTTGAAATTAAAGCTTTTCACCAAGGACAATAAAAAGTATCATTTCACCAAGTCTAGAATGTTGTCAAAAGCGAGAGCGTATATTGCAAAAGCCTCTGTTGTCTACTATATTTTTAAAATCCATGTAGACAATTCTTTGAGGGTTATTTGCGGCGTCATAAAAAAAAGTACGCGAACTTCGTTAATATTTATCAATTCTCTTATCGATCTAATACAATGATAATGTAAATTATAATTCATTCGGTAAATTACCAACACTTGTTGCCTATTGAAAAACTGAAAAATATTATCCGATTCTGATCAAATCTCAAGACAGCACATATCACAAGTGACTATCGTGGCATCATAATGAATTATGCCAGTTTTTTTAAGGATTCTCATTGACTACCACCCTAGGGGATGAAGCCGGTAGTGTCAGACTCTTACTGATTATACCAAAATGCCGTGCAACATTTCCCTCATTTAGCGAGGCAACTAATAGTAATTCAGAACGCAATTTATTTCGCCTGGCCGCTCTGAATGAGAAAACACGTGGATTCCCGTAACATCAAATTGTTCATAATGTGACGCATGACACATCATCTGAAGTGAAATAATTACTTAGTGATAAAACATCTAGTATCGAAAACAAACGTAAATGTTTCTATGTTAACATAAAAAAGTTTTTACGTGCAGCCTCCCATTTATTTGAAAATTACATTTTGTCTGTTTCTAAGTACTAGATACATACATAATGATATAAATACATCGTTGGAGCTGTTAGTTAGATTAACGTTTATCGATTAGGCCCGTAACTATTTAATAGGCGTCTTAACATCCATGACCCATTTCCCGATTGCCTCCGATATTTAACGACTACCCAACAGATATATCGACCATGTCGCAATCTTTATTAACAGTTCCAAGAATATTGAATAAGTTATCATTGCAGACACTAAACAAAGCCAATTAAATTAAATTTGTACGATTTGTTCACGTTAGTTATTTAACGAATTCTAATAAATGTTAATAGGTTTTGAATTATCCTGTTTACAGCATTAGTTAGTAGTTGTAAGGAAATAATAATTTAAATATTCATCGACTGTTCGCTGTGTTTTGCCTTTTATCAGAGACAACTTACAGAATATTTGCTGCTAGTAGCAACTAACTGTGATCTATGTTCGTATGATTATATTCCTTTGCCTCATTAGTCCTATACAAAATCCATGCAGTGCGATCGCTTGTGGAGGATTGACACCAAAAGATTCAATTACAGCCCATAAGAGCAGCAAGACTCCGCGGGTGTCATTTATTCTCATTTGTTCATTACACGAGCGCTGCAGCTGCAGTAACGGTCGCGCAATAAGGAAAACATACAAACAAACAGAACAATAAAATGTCGCCGCAGAGGCTTTGGTCGTGGGCGACGCCGGTATGGAAACCTGCGCACGCGACTGGTGCCGCCGCGCCTTGACGACACTTTCTCTCGCGAATCCTGTTTAAATTTTGTCGTTAGTGAAAATTATTTAGTTTCTGCGCGTTGACTAATCAGCAACAGGCAAGAACAGCCCAGAAGACATAACATTGCTCCTTAAAATATAATGGATTTTTAGAAGACAGAGACCGCTCTACATATTCTCACAAAGTGTGGAAGTCAAAATATCATATTTGTAGAGGCGTTGAAGTCTCTCAGGTTTAATATAGATTCACCAAATTACAGATTACGGAGAGCACAAGAAACAGGATCCTATTGCCATGACCGCAAGAAAATCAGTTCAAATTTGCGAAGCTTCGAGTTAAGGGAATTTGTTTTAAAATTAGAGTGTGTGGTTTTATTAACATGATTTCTGCAAAGCGAGCGCCCAAACCGTAACAAATATTTGATGATCATATTAACGTATTGAAGTAGGATCCGAGGATCGAAACCGCAAACCGCTTAGAGCTGAATGTTAAATACAGAAGTGACATGTCAATGTGTTCAAGTTTTGTATTTCATTCAATTAGCTTATTTTATGTATTACGCCTTTTTAAAGTTGTTGTGTGTAGTACTTGTGTGATCCACAAATGCGTGTCCTGTATCTGGGTGTCTTTGTGAACCTCTCGCGATATAAGGATTGAATTTCAAAGTGCGAGAGTCATTTTTTTTTAATATATCTTTTGAATCGAATAGATAAAACAGTTTTATGTAGGCCTTATTTCAGGCTCTTTCTAAACGTTTTATGGATCTGATTGTGTGAAAATAATAAAGAAAAAATATTTTTTATTAAGGACACTGCAGTGTCCCTTAAACCACTAATCCAACTGAATATAGGATGAAAGAGGATTTAAAAAATGTAGACACATTTTTTCCTGAACTAACAGAAAATATATATTATCAGGGTTCTTATTATGTGTAAGGTGAACTTGAACTTTCAACATGAAATTTCCTATGGATCTCTGTTGTACGTATGAAAAAAAATAATAATTATAATAATATATTCTTTTTTAATTCAGTAATATCAAAAAGTTGTAAAGTTGTGAAGAGTTCAGGAGTGTCAAGTAAATCACCATATGTCCAAGTAAGAACCAGTAAGTATGATTCTTATACAAAATATTTAATACTTTGAAGTTGGAACTAACCCCTAGCTAAGTTGTTTTTTCCAGCACTTGACAGACATGTTGGACTTCCTCGATAAACAAACACTCATGAACACTGGAAAGTGGTATATTATCAGATAACAACAAGTTTACGATTCGTTAGAAATGCTGTTGTGAAATGTTAATTGTGAACGAGTTTCTCAGTAGTGCTTGAGGAAAAGTATCTTACGTTTTAAAAGGTCTTTTTATTATGGAAATTTCATATTCTCTAACTATATATGAATGAAACAATATTAATTCATGAACTCTTGCGTTTATTTGATGTGCATGAGGTTCGGTTGAATGTAAACGCATATTGAAATAAGTTTCGTCATTATTTTATGTGCATTTAAATGATTAAGAATTAGTTTTATTAAAAATCTAATTTTACAAAAAAGAAGTATGTAATGCTTAAAAAACTACTAAGACTAACTATGTATAACATTAAGAACAACTTATTTATTTTAAAGTATGATATTGTGAACATTTTGCGAAATGTTGTTTGAAGTATTCTCGTCTGAAATACACTTGTTACAAACATTTTGACATTTGCATAGCTATGAATATATTATCTGTGAATTGTGAGTCAGATGTTAGCTCATGGCTATCATAGAACGCTTGTCGGCTTCGTCGATGACCTAACCAGTGTAAGGGCAAAATTAATCGTTAGTTTAACTTGATTGCAAAGGGGAGGGGTCTGGGCGTAAGCTGTATCAATTAAAGAGACGTCTTAGTAGGCAAATATTTCTCGAGAGACGTCACAATAAGATATTTTTCTTCGGGAAACACGAGGACATTTAAAAACCCTAGCTAGTGCATGAAGCCATTAAAGTGTGTCTTAGTTTGTTCGTGCAATTTGGATAGTTTATCTTGTAATATCATTGTCTGCCACTAGCGGAGAATGCTTGCTTATCAGCTTCTGTTTAAATGCATCTTAGTACCCAAAAATGCCATGAATCGGGCTTAAAGTCTTGCTTCAGTAATAGAAAGTATCTATCGAGTCTAACAACCACCGCGTGGCTACTAAATAAAGTCTAACGATTAAAGAGTATGTATGATCTCATTTAGTCCATATCGTAAGATAAAGCAGATTGCAAGTCATGGATTTTTAAACACAGTGTATGCCAGACGCAGCACGTAGCCCAAGACTATATCGCACTGATCATTCAATTATGCAGTTAAATTATGCAGGTAAGGAATAAATGTAGAAAAGAATAAAATCTAGGAACGTAAGCTAGAAAACTCGATCAGTTAACAAACCGCTTTGGTCCTATTCATCGACGTTGTCTGGTCAAAACTTTTGCAAACCAGTATTTGAACTAGCGACCTCATGTAATATCAATCTAAATTGAACTTTATGCCATAGGACATAGCTCTATAATTTGCATATTTTTGGTGAGTTCGGAAGTGACCCCATTCCGGGTTGTCGGACCGCATTGCACAATCTCTTGTTCTTATGACAGCCTTGATTTGAGAGAAATTATGCTTATATGGCCCTTATGTGCACCGGATAAGGTACAAATTCCCCTACATTTGTTTATGTTAAATTAATTTGTTAATCGAGAAATTATAGCCATTTATCATTTGGCGGCGTTTTGTTCCTATCAAAACCTGAATGTTACGTGATAAACTTATTGTTATTAAACAATCATGAGAGAAATGGCCTATAATTGCCAATAAATATAAATTTCTCTAAGAAATCTAGAAACTTAGATTTGTGAATACCTAAACCTGTACTTAGAAAATAATTAGAAGGATGTGTGGCATCATCATCAGCCCATATTCGTCCACTGTTAGACATAGGCCTTCCCAATTGCCCTCCATCGAGATCTATCTTCGGCTGGATATGTTTCAATTAGAGTCAAATTTAGGTTTAATATTTTCCAGCCTTTGCAAGATCAGACTATTTAAGGGCGGGGTAAATTTGACACCTACCCTCAGGTCATTTGCTCTGAAGTAAATCACCACTTCATAAAGTAATATAACTGAAGCAGAGAAGGAGTGAAGCCACTTTACCCCATGTACTCTGTCCCAATTCTGCAACCGCAATGAATTATTCTCCGAGGTGTCAGTACTCCTCTTGATCTTATTGACAGAAGCATAAACGTGACATTATGAAATAACACCATACCTTGAACGATGGGTGTGTTTGGTTACATAATTTCTCTTGTAAAGAGTAAATGGGTGTGTCATGTACAATTTAAACCGTGAACATTTTGACATGTCACGGTAGAGTCTCATAAAGTCATTAGTAGATAAACCGGTTTGTCGCAGTAGTTACTAGGTTTGTGTAAGTGCCGCGTATTGCGGTTCGATTGTAATACTAGATAAGTTCGGGGATCTCATAGCCGAATACTAAAGATCAATCAATCATATCAAAGTCATCTTTAAACGTCATGTGACTGCTATTATAATCTGTTAAATTAACAAACAACTTAATGCTTTAAGTAGTTCATAAACTATGTTCTGAAAAGACAATGTCCATGCAAGCGATATTGTTCGGACAGAATTTCACATGACGAAAACTGGACTATTTTTAGTGGAACATAGATCATTTTCAGAGTATGGAAGTTGGCCTTGATTGGCCAGTAGTATTCACAGGAGTGCCAAAGTACCTTTTATTATACAAGGATAATTCAAGGCAGGGATACTGTTTACAAAGGAGGTTTATTAACTATTGTCAGATAATTCTTATATTTAACCATTTAATAATTACTGTTCGAGTTTTAAAACCGTGTTGAATCAATTAGAGACGGTGTAATGATAATGAACGAAGGTAACATTGTCCTGGAGCGAGTGGGTCAAGGCGGCGCCGGCAGAACGTGGCCGAGCCCGCGAATATCACGCACTACGAAAATGACGCAAAATTATCGGTAAAAACCTTATCGAGTTGTAGTGAAATTGATTGCCAAAAAAGAGACGTAAATGGTTTAAAGAAGGAATGTTCATTTTAATGTTTGAATAACTGAGTTCATAATTACATATATTATTGATGCGAAAGATACTCGTACTTATTTTAGGTTACTATGGGACTGTAGAATTTAGTAGCTTTGTAATGGCTTAGACTCCAAAATCGGTTTAATAGCTTTACAGAGCATATAATCGCCTTATGAAGTAAAACAGTTGTAGTTGTGAAAGCAAGATAGCGGATTACACGGCGTAGAGCGACTCTCCTTTTTTCATAATAAAAGTGAAACAGACTGGCTACAGACTCGGTCTATCCTTTCCTAGATGGCTCTTGAGATTCTTCCAAACAGATCCACAAACACCTAATCATTTTGGTAACGGTTTTATGATCGTATTTATTGGGATAGCCCGACTAGTTTTAGACCAAAAAGAGTCCTTTATATTAAGCTGAAGCGGCGATACCAACCTCTTTACAATATAGTGTGGCTAAAGAGATATTCAAGCTATGTAGAAATAATACTATATCTTGGTAATCTATAGCGACATTACGACTATTATTGTCGAAACAAGCCAAACTTATTATCAGCACAAATATTTATGTAAGTGATAAGTTATTTGTAAATGCTATTATGTAATGTACATATACAATAGCGCTGGCAAATATTGTTTTATGTACAAGTTAATACTTGTGTATATCTGGTATTGACAAAGAAATGTAGTTTGCGCTTTGTCATACTTGTTTACAGCAAATTAGTCCTTATTTTAATTATACTGGAATATATTTTACTTAAAGATAGTTTTTATTACGGTAAGTATATAGGTTTTCTATAGGTTAGCTTGTACGTACGTATAGCAACTATCCATCGAGTATTATGGTTTCAAGCCAGACTACGGATCCGCACCGTTAAAGTGGGATAGCAAGAATTATATTTTTCAGCTTTCCTTATATCTTATTCTTCTTGGAAGTACATTATATAAATCGTGTTCTCTATCCCTTCAGTTCTATAACAGCTGTTACAAGCTTAAGCGGTACAGGAAAACTAAAAGAAAAATAGACTAGATTAATTTTAAGTTGAACGTGATAATCAGGCTGATAACAAAAGCCAATACAAGAATATAGACAAGTGCGACTTGAAATTCACCAGGAAAAGGAAAAAAACATTTTACTTCAATGAAGATGTGTGAAGTTTGTTGCGCCGTTTCTTCCTCAAAGCTGGAATGCTTAGGAGCGCAGTGAAATTTGATCGAATCAGGATGCTCTCCAGTAGAACTGACGGTAAAAAAGTGCTACTTACCTATTAATCATGGGTACTGTTTTTGTTTCTCTTAGGATGATCTAAAGGAAAACAGAAATACTTCCCGATTGTGCGTTCGTTATAAGCTGGTGTTAGAGTTTAAACTGCTCGTAGCCCACCGACGTAGCTGAGGAATTGTCAAAGAAACGCAGATATACTGGTTTTAACATGCATTTTTTTTTCACCAATAAGCAATTTATAATAACTTGCTATCGAACCCTAAATACTTTTGAATATGATAACATACAAAAGGAAAATACCTAATCTCTCGTTAGGTTAAGATACGTGCCTGATAAGCGATCTGGCGACTAAACGTTATCAATCCTTATCAAATCACAACAAAAATTTATTTTAAGGATACGTTTAGTATTTAAAATCTTGCCTATTGTATTTGTTATCTTGCTTTCACTTCTGGTTTTTTTGGAGTCATGATTCAGCAGCTATAGTGCTCATAGCGTTATTGAGCTTCCCTTCTTATATACAGCGTGTTTTTTAATGACTTGATCTACAAAATGTTGACCTGAGATAATAATTAATTATTATGTTCGAATAATTTAATAACAGATATTGTTGTGAACCCGAATACCAATGAGTCACGCGATGTCTACCTGGACAAGCTTTATTCTGCACTTGGTATCTTTTCTACTATTCCTTCAGGAAACTAAACTGAATAGACATAAGGTTCAAAATCGCTATGAATGTTGTTTTGGCATGTGTTAGAGGTTAATAGGTGTCGTGTAAATTGAAATTTGTAATGTTTGACCTCATTTGGGCTCCCTCGGGTTTTCGGTTGATTTATATTTATAGGCCGCCATATTGTTCTAATTGTTGTCAGCACTTACTGAGGCAGATCTGGGGCTCGATTCCCAGGTCGGAAAAAAAATATATTGAGTTTTTTGGCCCCATTTTTGACGAGCTAAGTAGATGAACGAACGAATATGGGTGTCTAGATTGGATCTGGATTTGTTGGTACAAATTAAAGGTGAGATAAAGAAGAAATATCGCGATTGTTGAAGTAAATCTAAACTCTACACTGCGTGTTGCTCTATCTCGCGTGTACAGCAGTAACAGCAGTCACAGGTTGTAGTAAGTAATATACGTTTTACATTATAAACCCGAAAGTTTGAGTTTTCTTCTCAAAATAATCAAAAAGAATAAATGAAAGAATAAACAAACAACTTGACTTGACTTCCCAAAAATAATTCCTCTGGCAAGATTATAGAACATATGATAGAACTATGATATCACTACTCACTTGCCAAAACGGAAACTGTCCTGATGCAATCCCTTACTCATAATAACATGTGTCTTAGCCTAAGGAAGTGATAACGCGGTGTTTGTAGACTGTTTGCCGACTCATACACAGGTATGTGATAGGCCGAGTATACTAGAACTTAGGTGACTAAATTAGTTTAAGACTTTTAGGAAATCAGATTAAATATTTCGCAAAACAATTGTGTTTATCATACGTTTAGGTGTACAAGACCTCTTAACACTTTTTAGATTTTTATTTGAAGATAAGGAAAGTTAAAAAGAGAATCTGAAAGTAATACCGTATCCCAAATTGTATGGGAAATTGGATTTCAATAATAGGTACCTATGTCAAAAATCAGTCCTCAGAAAAATCGTTTATTCTTCTGATTTTTTATTTTTTTCGTAATAGCGTTTTTCTAAACATGTCTTTTTTTGTATAATAATAATTGATATATGCAAAGTAATAAAAGATAAAGTAATAATGACCGGTTTCAAGGTGTCGCTAGCTCTGAGGTCCCGGGTTCGATCCCCGGTCGGGTCAATGTAAAAATCTTATTTCTACCCTGTCTTGGGTCTGGGTGTTTGTGGTACCTTCGTTGTATCTGAATTCCATAATACAAGTGCTTTAGCAACTTACTTTGGGTTCAGAACAATGTATCTGATATTGTCCGCATTTTATTTTATTTATTTTATACAGGAGAGGCCCATGTCCAGCAGTGGACTGCGATAGGCTGATGATGATGATGATGACGATGATACAGGTACACTTATATTTAAAAAAACTTTTGGAAAACTGACTGAAAACCTAACTCTACATTTAAATATAACAACTATGGGAAAATATGAAGCGACATGGCTCCAACCCAACGGGGAAGCCATAAGGCTCCCAAAGTCATTCAAAATAAATACATTGACAATTACATCATAATGATAGCAACAAGATTAATCATACATCAAACAACAACCAGCTACAAGACAGCGGTAAACTTAAGGTCAAGAGTTGGAACAGTCGTGACACCTCTTTACGATGATGTAAAGCTTGATACCATAATATGACGTCCTTCTTAAATAATTTAACAATAAATACATATTGAAATGAAACTACTTTTACAGATTTTATCGCGGTTTAATTTTAGATTTTAGTTTGAATAGAATTAATTAATTAAAATATGAAGGTAGAGCGAGCAACATCTTCTGTCAAGACGAACGCCATCTCAGTCTGCCCGTGACCATGATACCTGCAAAGGTTTCGAAACGTCGGGAACTAAAATCTAAAATTAAACCGCGATAAAATCCGTAAAAGTAGTTTCATTTCAATGTCTAACATTCGCGTAAACCTAAGAAACCACTAATAAATACATATTATAACGTACTTGATTTGTATCAAGTCTCTCTTTCTTCTTCAGAATGCTATCTGACTATAGAGTTCCATCACTGTCTTTATATAAAAATGTTTTATAAAGTCACGATTTATTGTTTTTTATTTATGTGACCTTCCATAGCTGTTTTTAACGTACTCATGGTGCATACGCCTTACCAATGACCATAACACATTATGTAAATGAAGGTGGAATCTATTTATAGGTATGTTTACACATATGCGTGAAATAATTTGTTTACGCTTAATGATACTTTGTACAAATTACAGTTCGATTGACGACGTATTTTCTGAATTGTATAATAACGACATTTATTGTACGGTGTAGAGTTCAAGAAAGAGTTCTTGGCTGTGGCAAATGATTTTGATTTCTAAAAAACCTCTGCATTTTCAATAGCTATAAACTGAAAAGTTGGTACACTTCACAAAAAGTTTCCAGTTAGGTATGTAAGGTATGTAAAAGCTACCTAAATATTTAATAGCTCTACCCTTACGCCAAAAGACTAATAAGCATAGTTACTACGTAACAACCCATGATTTTTCTCATCTACATCTCTGTACTAAAGGTAAACAAGTAGATTCCGCTTCTAACAATTAATTGCACACATTTTTACATTAGAATGCTGTTTAATTAGCATCGCATCGCGTGAGAAACGTGCCTAGACTGTACAGATGAGTGTACTTAATGTATGGAGCATGCGCAGTAGAGCGCCTGCTCAATGTAGGAAGCTGTTTACTATACACGATGGGTTATTCTGAATTAAGTTAACTAAAGCTCCACACACACAAGACTATGCGCATTTTGTAGAAAAATATATGATATACGTGAACTATACGAGTACTAACTGTCCCTGCAAACCTTGTTATGCTTTCTAGGGAATCAAAAAAGAGCTGTGAAAAATAGACGTTGTCATATTCTCAGACATACCCAAATACAAAATTTCATGAGAACCGGTCGAGCCGTTTCGGAATAGTTCACTTTCGGACATTGGAAATATATAACCTGAAAAGTACACCCCACAAAGTATGTTAAGAACCTAAACTATAACACTTTATGTACACATGAAAGTAAGCAACTGTCAGCTAGTTTTTTTTTATTATGTTTTATTAGGGAAACAAACATATATTATATATAAACAGTTACAACCATAATAAACTACACATAATTCAAAACAGTTTCCACACTTAAACAATACATTCGCGCCAAAAATAATGTTAAACAGGTATGAAAAAGAGGAGAGTAATATGTTAAAATAAGCTCCATAAAAAAAGAGAGTCCCTGAATCTAAATTTAAATATGTACTAAGAACCGAAAGTTATGATATTGTAAAGAAGTTCGTTACATATCTGACTTCACAAAAAATAGACTCATTATTCTCTATCGACCTCGCCTTAAATTCGTGTTCACTATAAAAGCTTTCAATCTTCATCTACGACAGGCAAAAAACCGAACCTAAAAAAATGTTTGAACGTATGAAACAGCTCCTTCGTGCATCGCAGTTCATTAATCAGTTGCGAGTTGCGGCTAATAATAGAAGTGTTTGGTATTCAAGGCAAGGAGGCTGCGTTGCATCACCGACAGCGCCATATAGCCTCGCCACCATGTCTGCTTACTTCCGGATTCAGTTTTGTACCTTATTTAACTTTTTATAGTAACGTAATCATCTTTTTTGTGAATACGGTGATACGAGGTCGACTGATAACGAAAGATTTTGTTTTTGTAATATTTGCTTTGTCGGGCCATTTCAAATATTCATTTTTGGGAGATGTTTAACAAAACTACAGAAAACAAGGTGAGTTAAAGTGTGCTGAAAGAAAAACAATAAATATAATGAAATTTAATTTCACTTTATTTTTTAATTGAAAGTAGGAAAGTAGATCAGTGGTTCACTTTTAGTATTTTATGCGTGCTGTCGAGTAGGACTTACTCAGACAGAAGTATTAGCATTTACGTAAGGCACTAACATGTACCTCCAGGCATCCATATTGTTTCGTATACAGCCAGTCTCGTCGATCAACCAGCCGCATTCAAATTTCGAAACATCCCGCTAATTTGTTCAACCCCGTTCTGCCTAGACTGGCAAACAGACGATGTCTAGAATATAGATGAGACAAACCTACACATTTGTATACAACCTCCTTTGTTACGATGAATCATTCTTGTAAAATCGGTATATTCCGAAATGCAAAATACGGTTTTAGGGTTGAATGGACTCATTCGTTTGGATTTAGAGGCCTTTTGTATTTAAAAAACCAAATAAAAATGTGTACCTGGGTTGGGTTGTTAAATGTGATTTGGATATTGTGTTGTAGTATAAATGCGTTTGGTTTTTTGTTGCTCATATTTATTGTAAATTCCAAGGAATGTCATCGTATATCACATTTTGGACGTTTTTATACCCGTTCTCGATGTATAGATATTTTGATGTAGAAGGTAAGAGGTCACCCTCGCCAGTATCCTTGTGAAATTATTATAGTTTCTGCCAAGACTCAGGTAAGTAGGCAATTGTTACAGAATTGAAAGAATGTAGTTTGACAAGTTAGCCTGTTGCAATACAAAACTTTGTCAAAACTACGCCCAGATAGGCTTCCATTGTGTTTCTGACTACCTTTTAACTCTACAAACATTTACACAGACTTCATATTTGCTATTCACATCCAGTAGTGATTGCATCCGTGAACATTATTAGGTTTAATTAGAACGGTTATGATCTCTCTAAAATACTGGCGATGTTTGTATAAAACTTAGATATTAACTAACGCCTTTGTTGTTTAGCTGGGTACGTTCTATTTTGGAACACTGTTTTTTGGGTTTTAAAAAGTGACGTTTGTTTTTGGTGCTTCTGTATAAAGTGAAGCCTACCTATTCCATATTATTTAATTTTCTGCACGCACACCATTGCTCCCATACAATTATTACGCTAAATCACTTCTTAGTGATTAACGTTAATTATTTCCCCGTTTTTATTGTAAAAGTATTAACTATATTATCTTTATTACCTACACTCAAACACGGCGGAAGTCAGAAACATAACTGCATTATTTATTACATCGCTGCGGAAAACAATATAATTTTGCATACTACGTAAAAATAAATGCAGCCTTTACGTTTGTTTAAACAACATTACAACTTCATAAAGTATTCTCATCAAATCGTGATTGCTGAATCTTCCTGTCTTTATTATTTACAAAAAATGATTACTTTTCAAGGTTCTCCTTAGTAAATAAGGATATAGATATAGAGTACCAAGTACAGAATATCTATTATGTGTAACAGACCTCTTTACACCTAGAAGTGTTGCATATGGACGTTCTAGTTTTTAGCAACAAATTGTTATTGATTAACTTAATTTAGAGTTCGTTGCAACTGACTTACGCAACTTTATGTCAAAATTTTCGAATCGGCTACATTGACTACTTTTAATTGCGAATATTTTTTAAGGGGCAGATTCGCCCGAGACAAATTTAACAGCGGGCGAATCCGGTACACCAAATTTTTGTAATGCACTATTCGCCCGAAGCTATTGTTCTACTACTTATTTTCTTGTCTGAAATCTGAAATGGATTTAACTTCTCCTTACTCTTAAGAGTACTAAAGTCCTGATGATACATACTTTAAATACTTGCTACTCGGAAACTTACAACAAACACAAAACAAGTGTTTCGTGAGTATATATTGATTCGGTTCATTCAGTAACTGTTGGTTACCTAGTACGTAGTGGATGACTCACCGCGGTTCCTAGAACACTGCCGCTACGGAATTCACTCTCGATCGACATCCGGTCACGTGCGAGACCTTCCGAGAAAAAGGTTTATTAAGAAAAGTTTCATGACCTCGAAGGTTAATTTTTGTGGTGTTTTATTACATAATTATAAATTCAACTAAACTAATATTTACATTTTTAAAACTATATCAATATAAAAAGAAATTCTACATTTTTACTTTTTAATGTTTTTTTTTTACCTTGCAGTAGGACGTCATTGTTTTAGGCATAAATAAATCATTAAATTAGCCTTCACTTATTTTATTTTTCATTCGTCCGACTAAAAGGTATGTAATATTGTTAAAAATAATAATATAACAGGTGCAAATAAGTTTCAATTATCAACAGAATCAGATGACGTTGGATTATCTACTTACGTACAGTTGTTGACCAGGCAAGGAATTTTGTTTCGATTAGACAATGTTAAGATATATCATTATCAAGAACACCTGAAGTTTAAACATGTTTCTATCTCGATAAAATCGTATTTTCTAGTCTTAATTCAACATTAATTTACTTTTTAGGCGATTCATTACGTGACTACACAGGTGCAAGCCTAAATAGGTGCAATGCAATACCCATTTTAATACCTTATAATTTCATGCTGCCTGAAAAGAAAAACCTCAGATGTTTAATAGGGAGACTTTGCTCAACGGATCTTATTTGATTAATACTTCTCTAGGTCCTGTTTGGGATAAAGGGCGTCTGCAGTGACTTGGATATCTTGATCTTTTGCATATCTCGCTCTGTCTTGGTTTCACCTTCGATCTTATCTTGCCGATCTTTTTGATGTTGTCAGTTATAGAAGCAATAAAATAATAATTAAAATAATAGCCACATAAAATGGTTTTAAAATAACGTGACTGTATTTAATTTTCCTCGCATCCTCATATACTATCGCCATAGTAATTATCCTCATTTGCATAATAGCATAGAGTACATACAAACACACATATTGTTTAACACGAACTATTTACATTGTACAACTTGCACACCTGCGTATTCTATTCATGTGGGGTTCGAACAAGTTGCCTTGTGAGGAAATTGACACTCATAATCATAAATATTGTATGTCATGTATATGTCAGCGTAGTATGTTACGTTTAAACTTGTATTAAAGAGTAAAGAGGCGGCAAAACAAGAATGGATGAGCAAAGCACAGGCCCCGCCAAGTTACTAAAACGGTAGTCAAATATGATCATACATTGATGACGTATGATGACGTAACTATGTTTCGCTTCCACAACTACATCAGTCCTTTTTGGAGTGTTAAGAAAGTCTTCTTGAGGTGTAAAGTAAGATAGTTTCAGGGGTGAAAGAAAGCCGTCGATATACGTCTTCAAGAGCGGGAAACTGAGCTGGTTTTTCCTAAGTCCCTAATATAACCTACTGGAAAACAATAGCCGATACATCATTACTTGCAGTTACTAAGATATCTATCACATAACAACGAACAAGGAGTTCACACCGCCGTTAGCACACCTGCGTACATTCATAGTCAGAACAAGTTGCCTTCTGTGGAACTGTCCTGATTAAAATTATATTGTGATTCTGTTGCTTACCGCTACATCTTAA
The DNA here is from genome assembly GCF_003590095.1 of Trichoplusia ni. NCBI lineage: Eukaryota > Metazoa > Arthropoda > Insecta > Lepidoptera > Noctuidae > Trichoplusia > Trichoplusia ni. The sequence goes on from NC_039502.1 coordinate 526,232, forward strand.
AGTAATATTATTGCAGTTGTATAAGTGAGACAGCGTACTAAATGGCGTAGAATAGCGTATGTCTTTAGTGCAAGAATTTATCTTGAAGAGATATCGGGGCATTGTTACTTTGACTATCTCTCAAATGCAAGACTTTTATGCTCTACATTTTTCTCCGGTACAAACCATCAGGTGACAGATGAGTCATATCTGATTTTCGCCAAATCATTATCTGGACTTTTCTTAAATCGCGGTTTGAGATAGTCAAAGATAAGGGGGTCTTCGATAACGACTTTAGATATCTCTGAATATAAAATAGTATCCTATTGATTGGCGGTACTTTATTTCGATGACATTTACACTCAATTATTGAAGCAGTTGTTAACACTACCCTTCTTACCGACAACATTTTGAAAGACTTCAGTTTACATGTTTTTATACTAGTATGTCTAAGGTAAGCTTTTCCTTAGCTGTGTGTGAACATTAAGTTCGATAGCAATTCCATACGAGTCGCAGTTTAACTAGCAGCCTTATAGGGAATGGTTGAGGTTAAGGCAGACAATCCAACACATAAAGATACAATCTAACCAGTTACAAACTTAATTTAGTATAATTACAAATTTATTAATTTTGTAAGTCTTCAGAGATTGCTATCTTAATAGGATAATGGTCGCTTAAATTTTGATAAAACTAAGAGGCTTTTTACAAGAGGTCGCAGTAGTGTTTAGTTCTATGGGTCGTGTAGGTCTGAAAGCTAGACAATGTATGCAAGGTTTTCACTGAATCCAGACAGGAAGCCGACCCCAACATGTTATGAGAAAAAATTACCAAAAAAAAAAGATTTTTTTGGAACAAGAGCTCATTGGAGACAAAATATTCTATAACAGACAGTTTTACAAACATACTTGAAACAAAGTTTCTTATGAACCTACTGTCCCCATACCATGTTAAAGCAGAAAACTGAGACAACAGTGTTTAAAATGATCGCTTGCCCTTAATGCTCCTGTCATTTCGAGTTCACATTTCAAAGGACAGTCTTCTTTTGTTTTACACCTTAACTTCAAACTTTTGTGCTATGTTTTTCTGTTTATTTCCAACAGCCAGGCCATTAAGATAGCACGCCGTTACAACGAACATAAGATTTATGAACGTGTACACTATTTGTAAGCCACGTGTGCTCGCGCTAATGCTGCAATCTCGACGTAGACAATACGCTGAGTGCCGTCCTACGACTTCACTTGTGTGTCGCTATTAGAAGTATTTTATTATTTATTTTCTCGCTAGTTTGTGCGAACCTTGTAGTCAATTGTTTTTTATAAACACTTTGTTATTACCTATCTGGAAAATTTTGGCAATACCTAATTCTTTTTCTGCTCGTATGTCATACAAGAAGTGCGGTGAAGTCATGAATTAATGTTTAATGTAATACATACAATTTTAAGCACCTTTTACTTTGAATCATTAATTTTCAGTCAAACCTGACTTAAATCCTGTTTTCTACTTTACAAGGAGATGCATCTACTTTCTTGATACTGATTAAGGCTTTTAATTAAAAAGGGTGTACTAAAGAAATAATACCGACTAAATACACTGTAGCACAAGCAAATAATCCACTTTGCTCCGTTCACCTTCACTGGGCAGCCTTACATTCGCGATATCTTAGAGTGATCATAAGGACAGCTAGATTGTGATCACTTTACTAAGTATTCGAAAGTTCAACTCTATTGCGAGCCTATTGTTCTATTTCTTAGTACAATTAATGGCTAGTTACAAAAGACTGGATTATAAAAAAAATTTCTTACATTGGCCATGTAAAAAAAGACGAAGCAAGAATATAATAAAAAATAACAAAGCTAAATAAATAAATAAATGCGGACAACATCACATACATTGTTTTGAACCCAAAGTAAGTTGCTTAAGCACTTGTGTTATGGAATTCAGATACAACGAAGGTACCACAAACACCCAGACCCGAGACAATGTAGAAATGTGAATTTTTACATTGACCCGACCGGGGATCGAACCCGGGACCTCAGAGCTAGCGACACCTTGAAACCGGTGTGTACGCCACTCGACCACGGAGGTCGTCTAAACTACAAAATATTAGAGTTAGAAATGTAGACAAGTCACTCTATAGTCTGTCTTACTGAATTGTCGCTATATTTAGACAATATTATAGAATGTTCTATAAACACTATAATTCTATGAAGTAATTCGTACTATCTAAGTACACATTTACTTAAGTTTTACAGAGTAAACTGTTAGTAACCGTCCGTAACTGTTTCCCAGAATTCGCAAAGATTTGATAAGATTATGTTTAACTTGGAAAATGTTTACTAGTACCAGATAATGTTCTTTGTTCTTCATGCCGGCTACTGATAACAATATCTATGAAATATTTTACTAAGAAATAACAATACATTTGCCGTAATTAGGGTTTGAATATTGTGTAACAGTTACTGTTTATTGTCTTTAGTTTAAGCTATACAAATTATACAATGGCCGATAACAGTAAAATAATTAAAAAAGAAAAGGGTAGTGGTCTGCTTTGTCTTTGATCCTTATTTATTTGACTCTACCATAAAATTTTGTACTCCATATTTAATTATCTCTGTTATCTTTGACATGTTTATCTTAAAAATGTTATTAATCATTATGAAATGACAAGACTATGGTAACGAAAAATGTTTATCATATCAATCCCAGAAATAATTAAAGATTAATTTATAATAAATTTAAAGAATAATTTAATTGAAGAATTATGTATGTGACGGGTCTCATTCAGAATCATAACTGTCTGCGGCTCTTTAAAGGCTAATTGACTCTGTTTGGTTAGTTAAAGATGATTAAAAACATTTTGTGTAGATAATGTTCAGAAACCCTATATGAATGCACAATGTTTTCGTTTGCGCCTCTACAATTTGTTGCGTAAATTGGAAGATTCTAAACATTGGTTATTTCTGATGTTGAAGGATCTTCACACTACAGTGACAATGATTCCTACTTACTTAGCTAATAAGTTTTTACTTAAACCAGTTTTATTTGTTTACTAGCTGTTGCCCGCGACTTCGTCCACATGGTTAGAAGATATAAGTAAGGAATTTTTAAAGAGAAGCCCTCGAAGATGAATAATTTTCCCTGTTTTTTCCACATTTTCCATTGTATCTTCGCTCCTATTAGTCGTAGTCTGATGGTATATATAGCCTAAAAAATTCCTCGATTAATGTTCTATTCAACACAAAAATATTTTTCCAATTAGAACCAGTAGTTTCTGAGATTAGCGCGTTCAAACAAACAAACTCTTCAGCTATATATATTAAGGTAAGTGTAAATCTTGTGTTCTTTAAATGCTACTGACATGACTAACCTATTTATAGTTAATATTATCCAATGACTGTTGTACTTAATATCAACGACTTTATTAATGAAATATAAATAATTAGTTTTTACACGTAACAGGATAATAACTTACTAGAATTACACACGTACAAAACAACGTATCTTGTTTTATTCTCAGAAAAGTGTATAACTTACTTGGAAACTTCTATTTACAGTCATAATTGATAACAATAATTTTATTCTATAGTAATAAATAACGTTTTTTTATACTTATTCACTATATGCGATGATTCATATTGTGTAATCAATTTATAAGTACAGGAACGAATTTACATAACTTGTAACACAATGTACTTACATTGAATATGATGAAATGCCTCACAAAGAACATTATGACTACTTGTATAAAAACTTTGCAATTGTTTTTTTACGCCGCCAGGCTGTATGGGCAATTACAAAGTACGATTCGCATGTATTAAAAAATTAACGCTCCGTAGCCAACGTACACACCCACATTCTATTATTTTTAAACTCAATTTTATTTTTAAAACCCTTGTCCTGTTCGAAATATGAACTTTTGTGAAGTTTTGTTTACTGCCTACTCTCTAATTACGTTATACGATTTTGATCCTTATTCCAACAATAAAGCACACAATATTTGTTTTTTAAGGAGTACTTATGAGAGCCATTTTAGACCTTATTTTCATATACATAAAGCTGAAAATGAGGAATAACACAAGCTCGGATTTGACATTGACAGCGAGGTCGACTGTAGTGCTTTAATAGATAAAATGATTGACTTTAATTCAATGTCAAGTTTGGGCTTAGCGAATACTGCGACTGTAATCTGTATAATTGATCTAAAGAGGTATGTTCAATCGTTTTTTAATTATTCTATCTACATAATGTTCTTTTTTTAATTTTGAAATACTCAAGATGATTTTGATGGTTAGTTTATCGTTACTTATGTGCAAACTAAGCCGTGCAGTGTGCAGATTGACAACGATGTCAGTTTGGTTGTGAAACAACATCAAAGTTAACCAAAACAATTTTCAATCAAGGCAAAGTAACTCTTCATTTATTTCGTAGTCAACCTATTGCTCTTGTTATACCAGCAATACTCCGCCACCTACATTAACATAAGTCCATAGGTACTACATACGTTTTTCTGCCATGTTTTCACAAACACATCCAATGGTCACGTTTTTGCGGTTTCTGCTGTACATAGGAGGTAGGTACCACAATGATATTAGCTTAGAACTAACTTACTTAAGTATGCACACGATGTTGAATCTCGATGCGAGCCAACACAGAATCCTTGCCCAGCTGGACATAAACAGGTAAATCCTTGATTGCACTATTGTAACGGTATGTACATATAGTTTTTACCCCAAAACGGTCTTAAGAAAAGACCTTTAAACTGCCTTGTTACTGAGACCCGAAAATAAACTGAAAATTAATTGCTTATTTCTGTTCTTTTTTTTTTTTAAAAGACCGGGAGTCTTTAAGAAAATTAACCTTAACTTCGTCAAAAAGGCTGTTAGGCTAAAATGGGGTTGGGAGGATCACGTCTGCCGAATTGATAGTGACCGCTGGGCGAATAGACTTAACACAGTGGGAGTAAACGTATGACCATGTAGAAAACCACAGAATCGCATAAATAAAACTTTTAAATCGGTCCAGCCATTTAAGAGGAGTTCAGTGACAGACACAAGTACAGTAGAATTATACATCCTTATCCTTACATATTATAAAACAAAGTCCCTCGCCGCGTCTGTCTGTCTGTCTGTTCGCGATAAACTAGAAAAGTACTGAACGGATTTTTATGCGGTTTTCAACGATAGATAGAGCAATTCTTGAGGAAGGTTTTAGTGTATAATAAGTTTAGGTTTTGTGTAAACTGACGATATTACAGCGATATTAGTTAAACATGTCGGAAAAAATTAAGCCATTCGAGAGCTTTCATCGAGAACGCTGCCAAAACCTTTTGAGTTACAACAAAACAATGTATGGCGAGTTTGTACCTCTTTAATAGATCTACAAAAAAGTCCGCGGTGGTATATGTCTATCTTCCAAGGATAACCCACCATAACCATTTTTATGTGTTTTCTTAATACAGTAAAATTATTGGTTACTTACGAACCTCTTTTTAACAATACAGTATTAATCCTTATCCAAATAAATAAGTTAGATATATCATGCATGTAATATAGAACAAAATTGCCTTTTACACTACGCCAAAAATGTTAATAGGTAATGAGTTATCGTAATATTAAAATCTCCGCGCGAGAAATTAAAAATCGATGAAGCGTAGCGAAGATATCGTTGGCATCTATATACTAATTGTACTATATATATACTAATTACTATGTATATACTATGTATGTACTATGTATATACTAATTGTTTGTTTGATTGTTTGTTTGAACGCGCTAATCTCAGAAACTACTGGTTCAAATTGAAAAAATATTTTTGTGTTGAATATACCATTAATCGAGGGAGGTTTTAGGCTATATGTATATCATCACGCTGCGACCAATAGGAGCGAAGAAAAAGTCATAACTTATATCTTCTAACCACGCAGACGAAGTCGCGGGCAACAGCTAGTACGTGTATATAAAAATGATCAAAACCATAACAATGTAGGTAGTTGCACAAGGTAGGATAATTTATGAGTATGGTGTCGTATCACCCTTTGAAACTCTCGGACTCATAAATCCATCATCAGAATTAATCCTTCATGGTATGTCGTTAAACTGACGGACATTTTTGTTTTTAGAAGAGCTGGCCGTAAATTCTTTAACAACATAAACACCCTTACATTCGTTTAGATTAAAAAGTAACAAAACTACAAAGGATTGTCAACCTTAAAACTCCGTCATTAGAATTGAAATGACTTCGAGTGTTTAAAATTTTTAAGTAGCTCTCGTCAATGCATTCCAAAGAGTCGTGATACATTCCTTTTTGCCTTTGCTCATATATCACAGAGAAAAAAAAGTCGCATTCCTTTACAAGCCGAGTGAACGTAAGAGTTACATATTTCACGCTATGGGTTCAAAATGTCAGATGTTATTTGACGCTATTTAGTGGACGAGATGAAAAAGTTCTTTGTTGATTTGTGGTTAATTTCACACTCGAGTTGTTAAGATAACACGAAATGGAAAACTTTGTTAGGTACATGTTCTTTTTTTTAGTTGCTGGTAAAAATTAAGGACCTAATTTTAAAAGCACCGTTTTTATAATTTCCATAACTTGTAACTTCTAATCAGTTCTGATTTCGTACATTGCAAAGCATTTGATCAGAGAAATATAAACTTGGACAATACTCCCTACCTAAGATCCACTGAAGTTGCAACATCTGGTCTCTCCTTATTAAAAACAAATATTCTCCGCCGCTGCTGTAATAACAGCTAAAAGACAGCTGACAGCTATTACTGTAAATTAAATGAAAAAGGTTACAAGCCGTAACGATCGTCCCAGCGATCAAGGGAACTCGGCTGGGCGCGGGTCAAGGCGAGTGGCACTTCACACATGCGATTATATTAGTAAACAACACTGCTTAGCATTGAGCTTCCATGCTCAACTCTTTGAATTAGGAAATAATTTGAAAAACGAACATCCTTGGTATTCATTTATTTTTTTGTGATAAAATGCTAATAGTTCATCAAAACAAAATTCAAATGTACCATGATGTTTTTTGTTTATTATTATTTTAATGTTTGTTTTCATATTTTGGATGATATTTTGACATTTTGATAAGAAATGTAGTTGACTACCAAAGATTGCGTTTTTTGTAACTATTAAGTTAGTAACATAACAAAAAAACATACCCTTAACACAGATCCTTTATAAATTTACATCAAAATGCAAATGCATCGCTAACTTTCACCTACCACGCAACAATGCGTTGGTCAAACTAATAACCAAAGTGACAAGATCTCCTAAGTTCTACCCAATGTTTTACATTGTTCGTCCTTCCCTCCAATGTAAGGTCCAAAATACACTGGACTTCAATGAAATATGGCAGCGACGGGTTTTCCCAAATGTTGCAATAAAATGTGTTTGTTATTGACGTTAATGCTTGTGGTTAGTTGTAACGTGGAAAAATATATGGCCTGATAATTTGTAGACTTAGGGTTGGACTTCGGACTCAAGATTTATATTAGCTTAGGACTTATATTTCGAAATAATATTTTTTCCATTTAACGAACTAATGTTTTAAAAATTGAAAGCATATTTTTTTCGCTTGTTAATAAAAAAATCTCACTAGAACTGCCTTTATGTACGTAAGTTGATAAATCGTCTAAAATTTACACAAACTATAAATTAAAGGAAAATTCGATAAGGTAAATTAACCATAAATCCTAGCGCTATTGTTTGTCAAAACAAAACAATTTTACCTTAAAGATACTCACCAATACAATAATAATTACTATATTATTTCGTTATTTAAGTATAGGTACGTGCTTCAAAATAATAACGAAAAATAATTGGGTTAAATGTCAAGTTATCTTATAGGAAAACTTGACATTAATCACAATTGTTTATAAGGACAATATAGTACGTTTTAGATGATAACGTAACCACAATCCTAAGCTAAGTATTGTTTATGTGTACCTAACACATAAGATAACTAAATTTATAGATGTTTAATAATAACTTCATAGTATTTAACCCTGTTTTATTGGAGGTTATTATTCTGTAATTAACGCAATTTTATTGCAGGTAATTAAATAAGGACGCCATCTTGTTTGATAGTCCTGCTACGTTAATTACGGTTGAGGTGAAGTGTTCCACAATCTGTTACAAAGCAGTACCTTTTGCGCATCGGTAAATGCATAAAAAACCGGTCAAGTGCGAGTCCAAACCGCGATACTAAGGGTGTTGAACAAATATGCCATAGAATAAAATCAAAATTGGTCAAACTTATGTTGTGTATCAAAGATTGCTATCGTAGATTTATTTTATATTTTTTTATGAGGTACGGTTCTTGACATGCTGAACCCGACCGACTGACAGACATGGAAGGGTTACATTTGACCTTTTGGGGACGGAAAAAAATAATCTTGCGAAATACAATTAGGCGTTTGCTAATTTTTAAGAATTCATTTCACACTTTTCACGGATAAATGTTAGATAATAGTTTCTTCATCACTCATTATAATGTATCACTTGTACATATTACCCCCGTTTCTCACTTTTAAATACAAAACTCTTTAAAACGGTCGGACGACTACATTACCAACACGGTCAGAAATTTGTGAGATAAAGCTAATGTCTTGTTTATTTTTAGTACTCGAAGTCAACAAACCTTCGGATTAATGATAATTATGTTATTTTTAATGGTCGTTTGGCTTCGTTAGTGTTCTGTACGAGTACATGGCAAAACGCTTACTTGGTGACACGCTTAATCTTAGATTATTTATAATCTGGGTTTAGTTGCGTCAGAGCTAGGACGCGTCTCGTGAGTTGCTCACAGCTTAGTACATTAATCCGAGTCTTAAAGATGCCTTGTGTCCATAAATGCGCTCGTGGAAAATGTACAAATTATAATAAATCTAGTTGCCTAAACGTGTTGTTTATATTGGTTAGTCAGTGCTAGCACTGATTTTTACTGATGAAGAAACACCGGCACTACTGGGCCCCAATTCTGCTATTTACAATAGCCGATGAATGCGTGGAAATTGAATGAAATTGGCACTATTTTAGGTTATTATTCTAAGCTTTTTTTACACGATAATTGGAAATTCAGTACGGGGCGGAACAATTTCCAATTATTGTGTTAGCAAAATGCTTAAGAGAATAGGAATAGTTTCAGATTTAATCCAATTGCCATTTATACACCGGCCATTGTAAATAGCAGAATCAGGGGCCTGGCCGGTGGCAGTCAGCGATGTATAGGTCCCCAAAAAAAAGAAGAAAATATGAAATACACCTAATACTTTTCTACATAATGAAACGGTTTACTCACGCGTATTTATCGGGGTAGCCCGACTAGTTTCAAAGTTTCCAGTTCGACTCGCGATCCCGCCGCGTCTGCTCATGATTAAGGACTCCGGTTGGGTCCGAAACTAGTCGGGCTACCCCGATAAATACGCGTGAGTAAACCGTTACATCATTTAATAATGAATCAGTCTCACGATAGTTATTATAAAAAAAAACTTTTCTACATACTTGCTTTTCTACGTATTTGAATGTCGTTAATAAATAATACTTTTTCCAACTTCAAAGCTACAATCAGTATAATCTTCGTTTTGTTTATTTTTGACGTCTAGATTACGTTTGTTTTTTGTTCTCCCTTTTATTTCTTTAGCCGAATACGGCCTTGATACATGTAGGTAGTTGTATCCCTCGTAACTGGAACCAACGTGACAGTCTAGTCACATGGATCGCACTTTACGATCGGCCCGAGGACGTTTTCCATAGTAAAATGTTTATGTTTCTGCGGTAACCATAAAACCATGGACATTTTATTATTTTGCAGTGAGGAGGGGCCGCGAAGTACTATACTGACCTTCTGTGCCCGTCAAACGATCAGGTGGGGACAACATTTTTAAAACAAAATTTAGATGTCCGCATTGTTCTGTAGGTAGGTACTGTAACTTAGAAGTCCATTTTAAAAGTTTTCATAAAGGACCTCTTCCTTTCCTCTTTGTAATCTGTATTTTATTTAGGTAAAAGCTGCAATGAAGTGTTATCGTAATGATCCATAAGGTTTAGTGCTAACTCGACAAAAATATGATCAGAACACAACTTCACTAAGACGTACATCTTGTGACTAAGTAAATAGAATATTCATGAATATTCAAAAAATAATCAATAAATAAACTTATGTTAGAGCTATTTATAGATACAGTGTTTTCATTGAGATGTCTTTAAGTTTGATGCAATGACGGAAAGTCTCGAAGCGACTCTACCAAATCAATTTGTAACTCAAATTATTGGAATTGGAACATTGAGATTTACCAATGAGCGCTTTCAACGACTTATTACACGAGTGTGCGGATAAATAGAGCCCAAAGAGCATACCATCCATTAAAACCACTACTTTAATACTGAAAACTCCATCAAATGTTCCAAACCTCTGTCCATACAGTTGTTAGTTTATGGTCAAACCGCAAATTGAATATGAATTATAAGTAAATTCTTGGAATCAATTGATTATGACCAAAAATTCCTAAACAATCAATTGACTAATTAAACAAAATTACCTACAACCATGCAAATATTCCATTATATTCCCAGTAGATAGCTCGACGGCAACAAAACGTTAAGTTGAATCATTTTATAATATTGGCCTTGTACGAAATTCGGGAAACCGGTATGGTCGCCCTACAGCGATGACCTCTGTTAATAAATGTGTTTATCCTATCTGCAGTAGTTATCTGTGCAGTACGTGACGGACGGCACTTCAATGTTTGTGGATGCACAAGTCAATATGCCTCAAACAGATGTACACAGTACTAGACTAAGTAGCAAGCACGTAATCTTGCAAAAAGTGTTCCACGTTATTGGTACTTAACATCTTTTGACAAGACCTTCGATTTAACGTTGTTGGTTATCGCAACCGTTTGTCTATACAAATATACTTACATGCAATCTAAGCGGCATCTGACGTTAACTTACAGAAAAAAATGTATCAAATGTACGCAACAAATGTAGGTAAACTTGACAAAATAATTAATCAAGGTTAAGTCATTTATTTACCCGACGAAAGTAGCTTATGAAAATGCAATTAGGTGGGAATTTTAATCTATACTTCTATACTAATATATAAAGCTGAAGAGTTTGTTTGTTTGTTTGATTGAACGCGCTAATCTCAGGAACTACTGGTCCAAATTGAAAAAATATTTTTGTGTTGAATAGACCATTCATCGAGGAAAGCTTTAGGCTATAAACCATGACGCTGCGATTAATAGGAGCGAAGATACAATGGAAAATGTGAAAAAAACAGGGCAGGTATAAATCATAACTTATATCTTCTACACACGGGGACGAAGTCGCGGGCAGCAGCTAGTCTAGTCCTACATAAAGTACTTTTGGGATTATTAAAAATTAATAAGTTTAGCCTTCTCAGAATTGCTGACTATGAGAATTAGAACAATGTATGTATACTCAACCTTTACGGGTAAAAGTATTAAAATTGCTTAAAGGTTACTTCCTCCTTATGTCGCGTGGGCGGCAGTAAGGCCGCTTTAGAATAATAACGATAGTCAGCTCTCACGACCCACAGTTTGATAGACAAACCATTTCCTAATTGCCAACGATATTACGATAGTACTCTTCTTACTTAATAATCTTTGTAAATAAGTATTGTGAAGAACTTTCAAGATATCAACAATCATCCAAATATAATTCGGATGCATTTCGTAACTAGCTCTACTCAATTTTAAACGAATGTAAACATATAAACTTTAACAATATTATATCACATTTCATTTATAAGATTTACTATTTTCTAGAGTAACCTGTAGAGTTTCTTGCTGGTTGTTATTTTAGAACTACGCGACTAGATCTGTATTTTATCGTCTTTAATGCGTCAAAAACATTTAGGTTTTTACTAAGTAAGTAGCTGCTTTTCACCGTGTATTTAGAATTTCTAGTATGGCCCAAGACAAACAATAATACAGTGAACATCTGAGTTCTTCCTTGAGTGTTTCCTCATAATTGAGAAATGTTAGAGCATTACTGAAAGTCGCAGACAAAGATACTCAGTGGGAACACTCGAATGATGTATTATGGGATAGTAAACCTCAGTAAATATATTATACGAGCAATAAAGAAGAGTCTAACAAAACTTAGCGTTAACCATTTAACAATTCCTCATGCATTTGTTACAATCTTTTAGAAACAATCGCAAGTTTAGCACCTATAATAAAATATTTATTTATCTCACGTAGTCATTTATTGCAGTGCTGCATATGTATAAGTGTGTTAGCGGCACCTATAATAGCCGGTTTTATGGATGTGCACTGTTTACAATGTATTTATAGCCTCGTGTTCATATCTGAAGGCTGATCGCTTGCATAATTAATTATTTACGGTGCGAAATTGTAATGGTAAATATGCCCAGACCCAGAGACGAAAAATGGTGAAATAGTTTGGCTAAATTAATTAATAAACCAGATTGGCGCAAAGTAACGTCGTATTGCTGGGATTCGATGTAAAATATGAATAATACGAATGTAATTTGGAAACTTGAAACTGTAATAGACCTATGAGCATGCTAATTCTACTTGGAACTTGGTACCTACCTAGCTCATAATTTGTAAAATTGGATTGTCAATTTTTCAGCGCGACATAAAGGTTTCACGAGCTCAGCCCCGTAAAGCTAGCTGTCATGAAAAATAATTTTAAATAGGTAGTGCTTTTAAAATAACATTGCTCAAATTACCGCTGTGTTGTAAAAGTGAACTGCAATACAGTTATTGGAGTTTAAAAAAGAGAACACCTATTGTTATTTTTTCCGAGGCTCATAACTCCAGAACACCTCGATACCAGGAACCGTTATGTGGGTGCAGATCGGAAACCAATGAATAAATAACAAAGGGAAGTTTTTGAAGTAGCACAGACTATGTGCGTCGTTTATTTGGCGGGCGGCGCCCCGGCGGCGGGAGCGGCGCGCCTCTGTGGCGCCCTGCGCCTCTGCCCCCGGCGCGACACACCGCTACCATTGAAACTCGAAGCTAGAACGTGTTAAACTCGAAGATAATTGGTTCATTCGAGTATTCTTGAGATGATCGAAAAAGTTTGGAAAGTCAAGTTTTTTTTCTAGATTTTAGTCCAAAGTTATTGTTGAACAAAAATGCCTTGTAATCTTGCCTTGTAACATATAGTTATGACTTAGGTACTAGCCATAAAACCATTTAAAGATCTAGGATCAAAAGCTATTCTTAACAAAAAGTCCCATTATTCAGACCAGGTTTACTAGGACAAACAATAAAACTAAAAGCCGCTCTACAAAAATACAAATAAAAAATAACGCATTCGCTGATGGTAGGGGAAAGTAACCCTATACAGACGTACCCTGTATTTTATATCGGCTACATGCGGGGGTCGCTACGCAATGGATTTTAGCTTAACGTTTCATTAGACGCGACAGGGTTAGCCGGATTGCGATAATTTATGTACATAATAATGTAGAGCACTTTCATATAAGTCTTCCACTTACTGTCCTGATAAGTATAGCTGCAGAATTATCGTTAAGAGGTTTGTGCTGACCTTATTTTAAAAATTATCGAATTCATAGAACGAACTACTAACACACATATTATCATTACTGCCGGTGAAGCAGTCAAATTTAAACTCTAACTAAATTAATATACTCGCTTAAAATGCGAGCAGCTTAAGTGGTAAACAAATCCCACACATGATTACAAAATCGTTGATAAAAATCGTCGCGGAAACCCCAGAGACACAGGAAGTCGTAATCATTGCTCCAAACTGCTCATAAGTGAACAAAAGTAAGTTTTTAGGGGCGACGGACAACAAAAACTGTTGGACTGACACTAATAGCCGTCGAAACTGTCTGTTGACATGATAAACCTGTCATTTGGGCACATCAACCAATCAACAAACTTAACGGCGAGAGCATGAGGGGAACGCAAACTGCACTCCACAGGATATTTTCGACGAACGTAGGAAGTAATGAAAGTATTTTGCCGAAATAATTTACATATTATAGTTTTGAAATTGAAGCTTAGTTAAGTTTGGTTTGTTTAACATCTCTCACTACAGCAGTAAATTGAAACTCAATTATTTCTAAAAATGTAGAGCCATTCAAGCCTTTTGCTGGTTTTGACATTATACGGTCAAGAGCGTGAGAAGAAATACATGTATTAGCTGTAGTCTATTTTGTTACTTGAAATATAAACCAATTGACTTATGGCAAAGTTATGGAAAAGTAGCTGTACTGCATAGTCATAATACAGAATGCATAAGTAAGAAGTGAAAAGATTCTACTCAAGTTTGTAAATAAACAAAAGCTAATTAATAATAAAAGCAACTTTATGCTACTGCCCTTTAAGTTCATTTTGTTAATTTCACTCTTGGCAACGAAGGAGAAAGTTAAGCTTAAACAAGATTCATTTTGTAAGCTTCGTGCCAAGTTCTGCAGTGTCGCCGAGCTTTCTGTTCAGCAATAGTAAATTCTGGAAAATTTTACTATAATGTAGCGACAATGAAAAGTTATCTCTGTCAGACACAGTTTGTTTAAAAGAATCCTGAAAAAGCAGTAAATTAAATATGGCCTCGAAATTTATAAAAATCGTTATACTTATTTTTTACTTTTTTAAATAGCGCGTAGGTTAAGTGAAAAACGAGAATGCTACAAAAACATCAGACCAATTTCGAATCTTAGCCTGGGCACAACTCGGCCTAAAGGTGTATCTGCTATGTTCAGTATCGAGAATAACAAATGACTATATGAAAATAGTCAATAATTCCCAATAAACTATTTTATACTTAAACATCAGTCACTGGTGTCCCAGATTTCGTAGCGTGGGCGAAATGTTTCAACCAAATGTTTATGATCCCTGCTAACAATAAACTGCATTGTATACTCTGTGCTACATCCCTCTGGCGTTTACTTGCTACTTCATAATCATTAATAACGCTAAAAGGATTTCAAGAAGTAATTTACATGGCGTCTATTCTGTTACAGAAACAATACTAACTTTATCCATGAAGTGATCAAAAACTATTTAGACACGAAAATAGAGGAAAAAGATTATGGACGAAACTGTTTAAAAGTTTAGTTAAAGTGATTAACGGGAAACTCATATCTTACTTCACTTTTAGCTATAAATTCAACGACAAAGCTTAGGGTCTTAAGGTCTTTGCAACACGTTGTAATTCCCTACCTACCACATATTTCAGAATTCCTGTGCTTGTTAACCTCAATGAACACAATAAAAACTTTAATTAAGCTCACAATACATTGTCACTGGCCAACTTATGTGAGCAATTAATATTTCGTTCGAAAATAGAATTAGCTGAAAAATAGTATGAAACTGCGTACGCGCCGGCGTCGATCAGTGACTCACGGCCCACTGGCGCCACTTGATTTATTTCAGACACTTGGAGAACTAAGGGATTTAGAAGATCATTAACTAAAATAATAATTACTTATTTGTCACTTCGGCGATGGTTCACCGGGAAAGTTTTCACTTTTGGACAGATATAACGTGATCATTTAGAAATTGAATCATCAAATCCCAAACTTTAATTCGGCTTGAAATCTATGCAGATGTTTCTGTTAATATGAGTAATAACTGCTTCGATTAGTCCCGGCTTTAGGACAATTTGGGGGTCGTTGATCTCTGTATAAATTAGTTGAACTGAGCAGTGAACATCTGTCGGGATAGAGGCCCGATCTCCTCAGTGTAAGTTCTTGCAAAACAAGCAGTTCTTTATTTGCAGTCAGTTCTGTAATGGAAGCAACTTAGCAATAATATGTTATCAGTATTTGTATTCGCATACGTTGTGATAACTAAAACTTTTAGATGTATTATTTAAAGAGGTATTAAGTATTAACAAAATGACTAACTGTATGCCTACCTATCCATTCAATAATGTATCTGTTTATGTGAACTCCTTGACCTTCTGTTGTTCTTAAGACGTATTTAGTGAAACGCAACAAGAAAATCAATCTCCATCTATTTATCTAGTAACACCCACACAAGTACTTCCTCTTTTAAAAAAATACATTAATCTGTCAGATTTCCAAGGCAACATTTTATTCTGACATTTAAATAGAAAGCTTTTAAAGTTTGCATTGTTTGGAAAAACTTCGTTCATGGTAGGGGAGGAAACTTTAGATCTTTTTCTTTTTTAACAAAGCTAGATACTGGCTTCCTGCCAGATAAGATCTCTTTACTACAGGGTTTCATTTTTTGTATTGATTCTTCTTTGTACTGTTCGTGTCGAATAAATATGTTCTTCAAGTTAAATAAGTTAAAGAAATATCCTGAAGTACTTGGTTTTATTATAAAGGGAGTTTTGAAATGAGATTATTTTATGTAGAATGTAGTATTTCACACTATTCCTGGACTACACTTTACTGCTAGGTACGTTGTAAAAGCAAGACACCGCTATGTCCAGTGCATGCCCCATCTCACTCGCACTACGACAATAGTCTTTATTGATAAGACATCCTTAGCTGCACTGGATTTGGCTGGCAAATGGATCGCCGTCCGTTACACTTATTTACAGAAATATTATTACTGTTAGTTCGAACCGACTACTATTATAATCCTTAAATTAATTTCTTATCAAAGAGGTTTTTATCTAAATTTAAACAATCATTAACAAAATTGTGTAGCTATATACCTCACAATATTATCAAAAACAGAAAAAACGAAACAACATCAAACGCTGATGACACAACAACTTGACAAAATCGTCTCTGTAAAAAATGCTTATTGCTTGGAACACCATTAGCCAAGCCATAAATTTTGATAAAACAATTGAGAAAGCGAAGAGGCACAATGTAAGCTACAAACGAAATAACGAGTGATTCAGAGTCTGGTTTTAGTTTTAAGGTCACCACGCCAATTCTAGCTCAGCTAAGCTCTTCGGCGAAGTGTGCGTATCCTAAAATAAATTGGGCCAATAAGAAGTACGGTGACAGCTGATGCCAGATGGGCACCACCGTTTTAGAATGGTAATTTGGACTTAAATGATGCTTTGCTTGTTGTTTGCCAAGAGATAGAGTACGCTACTTTGTGTATCATGGTATCTCTTGAAAGGATCTTTAATTAAGTGATTTGTGACTAAAAACTCTTTGTTCTGAGGTTTTGATTGGAGATCTGTATACAAGTACATATTATGAACAAGGCTGATAATGACGATGGTGATGATGACCTGCTCCTTTATTGAACTACTTCCTTAAATATTATGAACAAAATTAAATGTGAATGTGATAGTAGTCAGGATAAAATTGCAGTAAATAACAGCAAAATCGAATCAGAATCTGCGATCTACCGATTCTCCACTATAACCACGTACTCACGAAGTATTCTACAGCTCCATTTGTGTCTATCCAGAAACACTTCTTTCTACCCTTACCTGACCACACAACATAAATGCATTAACAAGAAAACTAAAATGTGCGAACAAATCATAATTTATTGAATAGATTGGAGAGTTAACTCTTACTTTTCAACGAGTCGTCACTCGGTTGGTTGCGCACGATTCATTAAGGAGACAGATCTATTTTCATTAGACGAAAATCTAATCGACTTCACTATGCTTTGTTCTCACCCTCGCATTATTATACAGTTCTCAATGAAATTATACTTACGGTTAAATACGCGTGTTTTACGAAAGCACGAAAATTATAACAATAATGAGATAAAAAGAGTGCTTCCAAATCTACTTATATTAGTTTTCTTTTTATTAATTTATATTTTTTTTATTATTTAGAACACTGGAGAAGTAAAAGAAATGTCAGTTAATGATCTGCATCATTGCTCATAGCAGTTTTTCTTCTTTTAATAAAAAAGATTTTCCAAATATTTTACTTAGGTACGTACTTTCGTATAACGGAATCAACAAATGATGACAGAAAACCACAATTCTTCAACTGTGCGCGTCAATAGAAATTGCTCAAATGTATGTAAATGACACTTCGTTCCTGCAGATAAGTCACGTGACTTCAATCTGTCATCTCCATACATTTGAGTGTTTCCGTCAATAATTAACGATTGTCGAACTGTTATTTTGCTAGTCTGGTTCCTTGCATAACCCAAGCTTTAATTACCAACTGCTACTACTATAAACTCAGATAAAAAAGAACACATTTTAATACGAATGTTATATTAATGACTTTGTACAGAGCTACATGACGCATCAATGCATCACCAGCACACAATAACATTAGGAAGTTAATAGAACAGTAGATTACAATTAATAAATCATCATTATTCGCAGACAGATAGAACCGTGCATTATTTTATATCTGAACATAAACTAAGAGCGCGTAGAGGTCGCCTTGTGTCTGAACAAGGCCAAGGAGACGCATTAAGTTAATAAATATCCCATAAACGATAACATTAGCTGTCGTTATTAGTTTTATTTATATCTCACGGTAATACTAATATTATTAAGTCCTACACGTGTTTTTCTTTGGTAAGCTTAGTTATATAAGTTGTAACAACTGTCTTTGGTCTCGAGAGGGTCATTCTATACTTACGTTAAAAACGTGCAAAGGTTTTACTATTATTACATGCGTCATATTTTTTTTTAAGAATTGGGCCATTAGGGGCTTTACCTTTGTTAGTACTGTCTAATCTTTAAAACTGCTGGACCGGTATTGATAAAATCTAAGTAAATCATTTGACAAAAAGTATTTATGTTGTATTGATTAATATACATTTTCGAATGCAAAGAACGCGGGTAAAACCGGTCTTAACTAGTTAACAACATATGTGATTGGTATTGCTGTAAATGTAATGAGCAGATCATAAAAGACCAATATATAAACAAGCACCTAACCTTTACAATAACATAAACATTTTAATGACAGACTCTTTACACAAAAAGACGATATATTGTTATCTATTACTATTAAGTTCTGTGAGCAGAACGAGTAGTATAGATGCCGAAGCTAATAAAAACTGCAGTGGAAAAACTTAGGCGAAAAATAAAATGATCCATGATCACACTTCAAGTACTGCAATGGAGATACTTATCTTAGAAACTTCCGAACCTCTTGGAGTAAATATAGTCCTTGGTATAAACACTACGGGACGTCTTTTTAATAACTATTTGCTGTCCTTTTTTAAACCTCAAAATGACAGAAAACATGACACTCTAAGAGAAATAAGGATTAAAACTTAAATATTTAAAAGTTCTTTCAACATGAACAAGTTGTGTTGTGCAATACTTAAAAATAAATTAAGATATTCTCCTCGAAAATTACGCAAGCGAAATTCTGAGAATTTCCACCGACTTTTCTTTTCATAATAAATAAGAAAAAAAGCGACGAATATTCGTTTTAAAACGATAAGTGTTAGAAATAATAATGAAATAAGTTTTCTAGAAGTTTCCCTGGGCGTGTTGCTGTTGCGTCATATTTATTTATTCTGCGTTTTCATTCGTATAACAAACTACTGGCACATGTCCCATTACAGTGCAGGCCAAATATATGGACACAAAAGAAATTTAGACATTTAAAACACATAAGTAAGATTTATTACACGACTGCATGGATACGAAAACAAAGGAATATCACAACGATTCAATTTTTACTATTAGAATTGTTAATTAGTGATTGTTCTTCTTTATTGCTTACCTATAACAAGTTATCGTACTTAGGTGCCAACTCAGAGCAGCAATAAAAATGTTTAAGGGTCTCAGAGAGCGGGGGCGAACAGGCCATTTATGAGTATGTTCAGACACTAGTAGCTGGTAACTGATAGCTGTTATTTTCAGTTAAAGGACTCAATAAACTAAAACTAAGAACTATTTCCACCATATAATAAATGTCGCTTGTTTAGTTTTCTGTTAAATCACTAAAGTAAATATTTGTGTGATTGTCAAGCAATAACTAACACGTATTGCTTTGGTTTTGCCTTTACGTTCCATAAGTATCAAACCACTCTATCAAGTTAGAATAATAAGTATTTATCCTTTTCTAAAACTGGTAATTAATATTGTAAAAATTAATACATTAAAAGTCTAAATACCCACGTTCTAAATGGAGGTGCCTCAAAATTGAGTTATAAAAATCCAACCGGAACGACAAACAAACAAACAAATTCACGAACAAACAAAAATACAAAAAAGAAAGTGAGATTATTTTTTTAAAAGAGCAGAGCTTTACACTGAATATATAATAAATGAAGTCGTGCCAATAATTTTGTCCCGGAGTGTCGCAACAAAAACGGATCTTACGCAAGTTTTACCGGGAACACTTCAGGAACACTTCATTCATCACTCTCTTGGCTCCATTCAGGTCTCTCGAGAACTGACTTGTGATGATGACAATAATGTTGATAAACAAGTGAACATAGAGATACAGCTGTCGTTTCATGCGAGAGTTTTATATTGAGAAGTTACCGAAGTCATTATCATTGTTCGAGATGAAAAGTGTTTTGTTCGAGAGCGGCTGTAGAGTATCTTACCTTGCATTTGGAAATTTGAACGTATTTAATTTATGAAAAAAATCAGTAACTATATTATTAGCATCATAATAATATGATTCACAAATTAAGATTGTAATAAATTTTCTTTAAAAAAATACTTAGGTACTCACTCCACTACGGAATTTTATCCTTGTTTTGAGAGAATTCTCACAAATATTCAAAATACTTACACAAAACACCCAGCATCAGCACAAGAAAAGAATTTAATCGCACAAATGTTTTTTTCTGCGTGAGGATCGAACCTACATCACGTCGCACATGGAGAGCTTGGAGTGGTGACCTTTACCACTCGGCTATCCGTACATCAAAAGTCTCTAACTTATGAGAACGTTACCAAATAATAATAACGTTACAAATATCTCTCCCGACCCTTCTTCTAACGTCGATTAATAAAAAACTTAGATCAAATTCCAAGGAAGCATATACCTGCATATACCTACAATATAAAAACTAAATATTTCCGGTATTGCACGGACGCTCCTATTTATATCAATCTAGTTGAGTATTAGTCATCGATGCACATGTTGCTCTATAGATCATTATAAACAAGTTCCGACTTGTAAAAAGCCGTTGTTTTTGCAGCCGACCATTATTGCATAATTTAAAGTAAATGTTGCGTACTCTTTGTGGTCCAAGGACGTGTAAAATATATTATAGAAAGTGATACAAGCGAAAATATAGTTATTATGTTTGGAGTTGCTAGGCTAGCTCTGCGTAGCAACGTCTATTTAAATTTCAATCTCTCATGTGTTTTTAAGAAAGTTATTTTCCTTCCCCCATTTAATATTCTAGCAAGAGGGCCGTGTATGAAAAGGCGCGAGTCGAACTCGCGACATAAAGAATTTAAAGAAAATGAAAACCCATGAAATTTGTAACTGTATCTAATGTTGCTTAACCTCAATTTTAATAGTGGTTTCTTAGGTTTACGCGAATTTTAGACATTGAAATAAAAGATCTTTTAAGGATTTTATCGCGGTTTAATTTTAGATTTTCTTCTGTCTCCTTCTGTCAAGACTGTGCTGACTGAAATTTGCTGCTTACGTCCAGTTGCAACGGATTACAACTGAATCTAAGTTAGAAATTAATTATTTACATATAAAATACTGGTTTGATAACTTCAACCAAAGAAGAGGTCATGTATTTGAACAAATAAAATCGATTCACAAATTGTCCTGTCCTTCAAAACAAATGAGAAATAAACAAAAAAAAGTGTCAATTAAACGTTTCCATGGAAAAAGGGTGCCATAAAACGTTCAAGGCCAGCACTTTTGTAAGACTGCCAAAATGTTCGGGAACACACAATTTAATACAACAGCCACTAACTTTGTTTATTTACGAATTCCTGTCATTTTCTGAGTAATACTGTTTTTACAAGTTTTTGAGAAATACTTTATCAATGACTGAGCCGTTAGCCCGTGACTAGCAACATATTTAATAAAATTAATCCAGTATTCTTGAGAAATCTTTTTTGTCAGATGGGTACTCCCTGTTTTAAGCCTTTTATTAAATATCACACCATAAATAACTTATTTATAAAGAAAAATAAACTTTTTATTTTAACAGTACGTCTAAGGCGTTAAGCATGGATGTGGATGGATATAGGGGAAGAGGACGACCAAAAAAACGATGGATGGATTGTGTGAAAGACGATATGGCTGTAAAGAGTGTTTCTTGTGAGATGACGGCCGATAGGAAGGTATGGAAGAAGATGACATGTTGCGCCGTCCCCAAATAAAATAATTGGGATAAGGGCAGGGGAATGATGTCTAATATATCTAAAACAATCCCTTATAGAGTCTATAAAAAATATATTTTGACCAATTTGAGGCTTAAAAATATAATAGGCCACGTGAATTAAGCCTATATTCCCCAAAGAGGAAGAGTGCCGCGTGTCTGCGCGCCCACATTTTGATAACAATTATAACGCGAGGCTAGGGGCGGCCTATTGCTTTTATCAGACAAATTGACCTCCTCCACAGCTTCTAAAAATAGAAGAACAAATAACCAAACAAAATGGTCAAGTGATTGTAAGGGTGCAAATTTTCTTTGTGGAAATAACATTGTGAAACTGATGTTCAAAAGCTATTACTTCTTACTTTGATAATGGGTCATTGTTAACAAGCTTATGTTAAACATTGTAGATAAATTAATTTTGGTAAGCCCAAGTCGTTGTTTTGGATAATTAAAAAAACTCATATAAATTTAATTACAAAATTCAAAATAAAATTAGGCTTACTCAGTACAGTTCTTTAATTAGTAATCTAGCACACACAAACTTACGTTAAGGGGAGAATCAACATTGATTGTCTTGAGCTCAAAAGTCAGTAATAACAGTTCATCTTCCTTTTTTCTTCATTTCTAAGATGTTCACGAAACTGTAACTTGGTCAACATCGACGGCAGCTCAAGCTCCGCCGCGGAGTCTGTTGAACGCTGGCAGTACTCCAATGATGTCCAATTTACGAGCTGTGTTGCTATCTGGCGGACTCGGAGCGTTGACTCACTGTCCGAAGGTCGCGGGGACGAGCGATGATCGCCCTCTTGAAGGGCTGCCAGATTTATTGACAGGATCCTCTGATGATCATCATCTAGCTAGGAACTTGCAAAATCTCATACCTAGTACCTACTACTCATACCTTCATACTCAGAGCTCGTTTTAAATAGACATAATGTTTACCGCATCAAGTTCCTATTTCGTGATCGTAAATTACAGGCAATCCCGGTGTAATATTCTAAAACTTTAGATTTCAGATTACATATCTGAGAACTTAGTTATTTTAAAATATTCCATTGACATAGTAACTAAATTGTTTGTATTGTGTGTGTAAATGTGTGTGTAAACGTCTAAATGATAAGCATTAAAAACAACGTCATTTCAGGTTTCCAGTATATGATCTAAATTCCCCACTTTCCTAGAATACCATGAAATTATAAAAAATGTTAATGAAATGCCACCCTAACCTGACAGCCCTGAGTCCATGAGTTATTGGCCCTAGCACCGCGAGGTCCGCACGTGTGACCTTGCCAAAATGATAATGGATTAAAGAGCACAATGAAACGTTGTACTCAATCATATTAATTAATGTTTTACACTAATTAGTCGTTAAACATGGAAACGTCGAGTTATCGTAACCATTAAATATTTTATTGTTTTGTTTTTAACTTTCTTTTATAACAACCAGCTTTATCGTTTTAGAGGTGAGCAGTAGGTTCCATTTAGATGTCTGATAAAATGTTTGTGTATCTATAGTTCGTTGTTTCTCATAAATGGCAGAACCGTTTTGGTTGAACTTGCAATCACGGAGCGGAGTTTTTCAGGATGTGAATACATAGCCAAATTTTGTCTACAAGTACTCGGACGAAATTAATCATAATATATACTTTTAAATAAAATAATAAAGTACTTTCGAATCACTTTTTCTCCGAAGCGGCCTCTCGAAATTTGAATCAAGGAGTGTTCAGTTTAATCGTACGCATGATTGAACGAAATTGACCATAGTAAATGGATTAATGACTACTGAATACAATGACCTGCCTTGATTGAGTATACTTCAGAGTGCGTTGATCTTTCTGTATCAACTTACACTTGGACAGGAATATATAAAAAAAATATATTGATAAATGTATTCGTTATCAGTTCAGATCTGCTCTACCTGCTCGTACGACGCCGTCTCAATATTAAATGTACTCTACCCATTGTCCGTTTCTACGTTATTCATTTTTCATACCCATACTCCATTCGTTAAGTACTTAATAATATGTAAAAAATCTTAATGTGCTTTTTTTCGGAAAACTCGAATCAAATACGATATAAAACACCAATAATGAATCCCAAATCAAATGTACCACTGAAATATAATGATCGTTTATTTAATTATTATGTGTTTTATAACATGATACACCAATCTCTTTACCTTAGGTGAATACAGTCTTTTTTTATGATATTATTTGTAATGTTGTATCTATTAAACAGAATTTCCATAACTATCCTTGTCCAAGTTACAACAATGGGAAAGTTTAAAAAAGATAATACATTTAATACCAAGTTTATCTAAAAGATATTATCCACACAGTTGGCTAATTATTAGATTATCAATTTCATCGTTGAATTGTTATTAATGATACATGTATTTATTGATTTGATTACATAAAGTCAATTTATTTTTATTATTTTTGTTATATTTAGGTATAAGTAGCGCATTTGCGTGAGAGGGCCAGAATAGCAATTATGATTAGGTAGATATATACATATAAATAAAACAAGGTATCCAAGAATAAAGAAATTTAATAAATCTTTAGAAAACATTCGCTTCCTAAGATGTTTTAAGAATACCAAGAGTCATTTAATTAACAATGCGAAGAAATCCTAGCTGAAATTTTTGTAATACCTACGTACATAATTATATGACCACTGAATAAAAAACAGGTTATTTTTTTACTCTCCATAAGTAACTTTAGCTGCTTTCGAACTTATTTGGAAACGTAAATAATTAATAGAAAATAAACGCATTATATTCGCACTTGGTAAAGACATTTTTTTTTGACATGAACCAAATATTCGCGTTTTTAACTTGAAGAACTTTAGGACGTGTGTTGATATCCTGTAACACATACTAGTGTTCATCAAAACCTGTTAAATGGTTTAACCGTGAAAACTTAGAATGCTAACTAGACCTTTTTCACAGATGTCTGTCTTATACAATTTTCATTTCATGTACCAATAGCCAAGTGGTAAAGGTCACCTAAGCCCCCGTGCACGACAAGCCGCGGTTTCGATCGACGCGTAAGACAAACATTAGTGTAATCCACGAATGCTTGTTCCCAGTCTGGCTGTCTTTGTACCTACATGTAAAGTGTATGTCGTTTCTTAAAGAAAAAAAATGTCCTCTCCATTTTCCATGGATTCTGGTCTACCTCTGAAGTCCGCTGTATTTATTCCAGTATTAAACTTACGACCAGTGTCCGTACTCACGTAACATCTGGTAGTGTACATGTTCAGTCTGAAATAAACCGCGATATATTTAACTTCAATGGTTTGGCTATTATTACACTCCCGTCGAGCTAATTGCAACGAGTAATCACGGATTTACTACGACTATATCATTAGAGGCATCAAAATACGGGGAATCATTGATGTTTGTATATTGAAGTTAGGTTCTTATCGTAACTTTAAGAAAGGTTTTTGTTTTAGGTAGAACTCTAATATAACAGAAGAAAAGAGGCAGACTCATGACGCTAAGGTCACTACAATCACTTTAAAAGAACTAATTTGAAAAATGAAATACATCATCTGTAAAGGTTTCAGTTTCCTGTTATTACCATCATGGTTTATGACACAAATCCTAGTGACAGACGAACAGACATTTCAATTTCAACATTTGAATTGACAAAAATAGTAGATAGAATAGTAGGTACGATGTACAAAAGCTCTACTTCCATTATTCCTTATTACATTTATTCTCATATCTATATTCATATAGATTAATTAAGTTTTGTATATTTTCTTTAACTTTAAAAGCGGAGTTTCATTTCTTGTATAATTTAAGTCATATTAAAGGCAGTCTAACGAACACGCGCCACCAGTACAGACTGGCAATTTTGTCAAAATTTATGTAATCTCGTGACCTTGGCGCCTCCCCTTCAGACCGACACTGAGAGGGCTGTCACAGATTAAAAATAAAAATAATGTAAATATTTAACATTTTTTTCATACATTTTCTACGGTTTACAAAAAAAGTATATGAAAGAAATTAACCAAATTATTCGTTTTCACTGAGTCTTTTTTGGCAAGTTACAATAATATGTATACAGTACTTGTCACAACAAGAATAAAAATGATAACACCCTATTAAATGTAAATTAAACTAAAGATAGGTATATAAACATTACATTATCACATATAACATTAGCCCAACAAAAAATCAGATAATAAGTAATGACTTCAAGAAAGAGTAAGTAATTGAATGTCCTTCGTCAAATAGCACAAAACATGTTATGTAGCAACGAGCATGTAAAGATAGCAGATAACAACAAGTATAAAGAGAGTAGAATCGACAATATTTTTTGTGATGTAGAAGAAAAACTAAGTAGACCTTTGTGTTCGATAAAACGTGGCCACGGCAGCCATTTAAAACCTTTTAAAGGGTTTTTAACTTAGATAACTATAGATATGTACCTACATACCTGTCTTTTGTACCTGTTAAAAAAGTAAGAACTACGTACGTTGAACCACATAAATTGGGGTACTTAAAGTTTTCTAACTCTTTTTCTGTTTCCTAAACAATTAATTATTTAATTCTGCAAAATCTCTAAACCGATATTCGTGTTTTTTAAATCCTCCCTACTTTTCTATTCATATTTAGCAGTTATACGAATATATTATTGTTTTTTATTCCGTCTAATTATTTGCAGTTTGTTTCAAACTGGTAGTCTGGCCGTTGACAACCCTAATTCCACCCTCGCCATAATGCAATGTCCACCCTAACCCTAGTGCCCTTGTCCCTGCAATATGACCTGATCGTAGGTACCTATAACCATCTATCATTCTGTATTTTATAATTATTGACTTATATAAACAGCTGTGCTTTTATTTTTTCAATTGTTGATGATAATATTGGTATCGTAAGTTCATCAAACTCACTCTAATTTTCGAAAATTTTCTTTCAAAACATGCGGGAGCAATCGTTCAGAGTATTAAAAATCTAAACGCTATGTTTTATGTATTATCAATTTATCTAGATTAGATCTCATGCTCAGATTTGTTGATTGATTCATGGATCTCAAATTAAGTATCTGGAAAATTGCGTCGATTGAGAAAGAACATTCTTGCAGCGACACCTAACGGCGAGTAGCGGAATTATTATAAATGTTTTCACCAGTTTTCACACATGTTTTGAATCTTGAGCTCGTATGATTTTTTTTTGTAGCGATATCTACTTATTAAGCTAATAAATCTCAAACTTAAACCTAATAAATTATCGTTATTAGCGTCAATGAACGATTATAATGTTTTATAAATATTAATTAATGTATGAGGCAAAAAACAGAACTACACGCGAACATGTACGAAAGTGTTGCCAAGGTAATAAAAAAAATAAAAATGAAACTTTCTTTGATTATTTTCTAGAAATCCAAGCAAACGCAAACTTAAAATGATCACCTGGACGAATCCTATAAAAATAATTTTGCACTTTCGACCAAATAAGAATTGAAATAATATTGAACAATAAGGATGTCACAATGAAAGTGTTTTTCTCCCTTCACCCATTCCTTAGTTATTGTATATTTGTAATTAGAAGTACAATCAACAGGAAACATTTAAATGCAAAATTCAATAAATATTAAAGAATTAAACAGGAGTATTGACATGTTAATGTTTGATATTGTTTAATTTCGCCAATAACGAATCAAAAATATTGTAACTGTAACTATGACTGTTCTATTTGGTTTGCATTATAGTAATCTTATCATATTTTGCCCTACGAAGAATAAGAGTTTTTGTTTTTCAGAGCTTATATATATGGCAATTCAAGTTGTCTATGATTCACTTTCATTTGACGGCTGCCTGCCACATCCGGCCCTCGAACGAAAGGGTCCTTTTTCAAGCGTACGCCATTGCTGGCGTATGGTAGTTTATTTTATTGAACGAAAAATCTGTAACCATCCAAAATGGTAAGTATTTAATATCATAATTATGTGCAGAAAAGTGTTCCTGTGTATCCGTGTTATCGTTTTGAGAATATATTTTACGGTTTACCTGCAAAACTCAAATTTTATAGTTACCTTCATGAAAACCGTCTTTGTGATCGGGTGACGTTTCCAAGTGTTGCGGTGATTGATCTGTGTCTTGGAAACTTGCTAAGAAGTTACTACTACAGTTTATTAAGACCATGAATATGAAGGCGACCGTAAAATTATCGTCAAAAATGAAACGTGCGTGTATCAAGTGTGCCATCTGTGTTGTGATGTGGGGTATGTTGACGGGATGTTTTCTGGTTTGCGCAGGTGAATTTCACCGTAGACGAGATCCGTGCCATGATGGACAAGAAGCGGAACATCCGTAACATGTCCGTCATCGCTCACGTCGACCACGGCAAGTCTACCCTGACCGACTCGCTGGTCTCCAAAGCCGGTATCATTGCTGGCGCCCGTGCCGGTGAGACTCGGTTCACGGACACGCGCAAGGACGAGCAAGACAGATGTATCACCATCAAGTCGACGTGAGTACCTTAAACACCACATGGTGCAATCGTTAACCTTTTGTTGTCTAACATGGACGCCGCTGAGTCGGCGAATTACTGTGCCCTTGAACTTAACCGCTACGGTTCGGTTACAAGTAAGTTGTATAAGTTAGCAGTTTCTAAATTGTTGGGACATCCTAGATGAATAGAAAAATAGCTACCACTTGTAGCTTATACCACTTGCAACTTAATAATCAGCATTACAAGTAAGTGATAACAATTTATTCATGTCATTATATTGAATTTATAGACAACCTAAAGACACCAATAACAGCTGTTGCACAAGTATTAGAAATATTCACATCATTGTACTGCCATTATTTAAATATACTTGAAGTTACACAACCCTGAACAAGTTCACATCTAAACTATGATATGAATCTACATGATGAATGTTCTTTACCATTAAAAGCTGAATTCTTTTTGAAGATTTTTCAGAACGGCCATCTGATCTTACTTTAATTTACCCTATACTAACAGTTCTAGCTATGTTCCTGTCTAACACCTATATTTTACCAACAGTGCCATCTCTATGTTCTTCGAGCTCGAAGAGAAAGATTTGGTGTTCATTACCAACGCTGACCAGCGTGAGAAGAGTGAAAAGGGTTTCTTGATTAACCTGATCGACTCACCTGGACACGTTGACTTCTCGTCTGAAGTGACTGCTGCACTCCGTGTAACTGATGGTGCCCTGGTCGTCGTAGACTGTGTCTCTGGTAAGTTAACTCTACCATTATTGTTAAATGAAATAACCCATTATTATAACCCACATAAATCTCATAAGTACTTAATTCAAACTAGTTCAGAACTGTTTTAAGGCTTTGGTCCCTTTGTTCTATGAAATGTTTAGGGTTATTGTTACAGTGCTATTTTAACTATACTTTCATAGCCTAAACTTAATTTTTAGCATTGCACAATATTTTTTTTGCTTTGAAAGTCAAATCAAATACAAAGAAAGTTGCAATCATTGATGACTGTAATCTATATCATAGTTGAATTTTGTTATTGAATGACATTAAATTCCACTCCTATCACAGCTAGATAAGACGGGAAGTCTTAATACCATTGCAAATATCAAGTGAAAGTTGATAGTGTTTTACTGAAACACCTGATTAGCCAACCTCTGCACCATCTCTTCTTAAGCCTGCAATGCATTATCTTTTTCAGCATTTTAACAAATATGACGTAGGAGAACTAATTTGCAATAGTTGGGTCCACCATTCAATGACATATCCAGATTTGATCAAAGAATATGGTTAAAAACTATTTTCCTCCCTAGGTGTGTGTGTACAAACTGAGACTGTACTGCGTCAGGCTATTGCTGAGCGTATCAAGCCCATTCTGTTCATGAACAAGATGGACCGTGCTCTCCTGGAGTTGCAGTTGGAGGCTGAAGAGCTCTACCAGACCTTCCAGCGTATTGTTGAAAACGTCAACGTAATCATCGCCACCTACAACGACGATGGTGGTCCCATGGGTAAGTTTGGCAAATACTGATGGATAAAAATTTAAACTCTTTGTTGAACTTTGTGTAGTCAGCACAACACTGATATTTACTATTTGCAATAAATTATTACTTAGATATTGTAAAACTAGATATTAACTAACTATGTAAATTGATTTTTCGAAACCACAAACTTGGTTAAGTGTTATTTTCATCTAAGAGACATTACTGTTGTATCTTAATCCTCCTTGTGTACAATGTAAAGGTTAGCGTGAAGTTTAAGTGTTAACCTATGATAACCTTTTGTACAATACTCTAGGTCATTCTGGCATTGCATATTCCTTCATACTAATGAAATTACTCCATAGATATTCCTAAAGTGTAAATCTCTATTGCCTATTTGTCATACATAACCTGTTCATTTACTCTTTGAGTCTTACTAAAATTTAATGTAGAATTTTTGTACCCAAACATGTTACAAAATTACCCATATTGTAAGGATAGCAGTGTGTTGATAGCTTTAGAATGACGTACCCAACACCCACGGCTCACTACCGCCTACGCTCTTACCCTTTAATGCCTGTGACGCAATAGCAACTCTATTTCGAATAGCTAACACAAGAAAGCTTTGTGTAAACGTCGACAGAAAATGGGGGTGGGCGGGTGTAACTTTTTTATTCAACTTTTACTTTTTATTATGATATCGCTTAATTTCAACTATCGCTTTTATAAAAACAGGTTTCTAGAACGTGAACAGTAAGCAAATGTGTGTAATAAATGAGATACAAGCGTTTATCGGCTAAGCTTCTTGATCGTTAATATTTTCCAAAAATTAAATCGTCATCGGGGGTCTAGTTTAAACTGTATCTTCCAAGTCACTGTATGTTGTTCCTTTTGTGATTTGTAAATCCCTTGTGGTTATTGTACCGTCTATCATGGCTTAGTGCAACCGGCCCACCAAGGATCTCAAGATACACACATAAGCAAATAACAAAAAAAAAAGAGAGGCAATAGTGTAAACGTGGCTGTCGCGTTAGTATGAATCCGGCATGTTTACAACACGTGATGTAAATCGCGCGATCCGCTTGATAACGCGCCAAGGTTGCAAGTGCCACATGATGTGCTTTATATTATGTTGTGTCATTTTGATAATAGCTTCAAAAAAAAACCTACTTTGAATAAAAACTTGCCAAATTTTTCATGAATTTCAATAAAAATAAACTTCTACGAGTTACATGTTTTCCGTCGATGGCTATTAATTTCAATATTTTTACAAAACCCATTTACAAAGAGGCTATATAGCGGTAACTGACTTCTGTGGTATAATGATACTGCAATGGATCGATTCTCCTTCGTCCCTGAGCTAGTTATTTTAGCGTTGTAGCAGTATTTTAGGATTTTCAACTAACATGTACTAGCGTAACTGTCGCAATATAGGGTTTAAGAAAATCGATGATGACAGAAAGGTACGAAGATATACATTTCGTTTAGCAGCAGACTGAAAATTATTAATAAGAATACAACAGAAGGTTGAGATACAACTTAATAACACCTCCCAAGCTTTCAATAACTTTCAAGTCCCGACACATAATATTCAACCTGTTTTGTTTAATCAGGTGAGGTCCGTGTGGACCCTAGCAAGGGTTCCGTCGGTTTCGGTTCCGGTCTCCACGGCTGGGCTTTCACCCTCAAGCAGTTCTCTGAAATGTATGCCGACAAGTTCAAGATTGACCTCGTCAAGCTCATGAACAGGTAATTAATGTTAATTGATTTTTGGAGCCAACATTTTGGTCCATTAATGAATTTTTAATGGTAGACTGCAACCTACCACCTAGACTCAGCAATTATAATGGTGAAAATCAAATTAAACGACAGGAAAGTATGTTTTTTATATGTTCTATGGGATAAACGCATGCTTCATCAACAGTGCTAACACCAGTATAGATTTAAAAGACCTAATTTATGTCAACTGCCTCATTTTTAAACTTTCTTACCTTGGCAAAACTAAAAATTCTACTAAATCTTTTTGTAAGGCATCTACACTGGTTAATGGTATAAGGCCCTGGTGTCGGCAAACATCCGCAGCACTTAAAGAGGGCATCATCATATTCAAACACGCTTTTAATATATTGCACAAATTTTAAATGCGTTAATAACTTTGGCTATTGAAGGTTAATAATGTTACCACAAATTGCTTTATATTCGCTAATGTATGCTTGGTGACTGGGAGGTGATAGTCTCGCTGTATTTTGAGGTTATGTTTGAACACGTGTTTTCGCTTCTGGCGAAGTCCTTATTTTTAAGCACCTATTCTAAATAATGAAGATGGGAAAACCTAACTAATTTCACTTCCGTTCTAATTTTGGCTTAGTCGTAAATCTCATATTTTTTTGTTTCCGCGGCAATCTGATTTTTAAATTTAAGGATTCCAATGTCTTCCAGTGCAAAGGACTTCTCTTATTTTGACATTTTGAAAATGCTTTACAAGCTTTCTATCTTCATAAATTATCAAAAGGCTAAGATCTATATTAAGTCAACCAAATGCAGCATTGCAGATGCACATAATGACGCGCTGCGGGCATTGATTTGTACACACCCGACCTCGTTTAGAAACAGTCCTCGGGAAATCAAACTTATTTCTTGATGATAAGGTTTATTTTGTATTGCCTTTAGTAACGGGAAGTAAATGCTCTCGTCTTATGTCAGGCTCACAAGTACCAAGACTTGACGCAACTTGTTTCATAATATCTAACCCCATTGCACTATACAGCTCGGTTACGAAAGTAGTACTGCATCAATAGATCCTCAAAAAATAGTATTCAATAGGTTCGCATTTTCTTACACTTTCGACTTGTGCTATTTTAATGTCATTGCTTTGGGCTATTTTTATCTCGCATTCTTATTTCGTCGTCTTATGCACTTGGTGGGAGGGCTTTCCTTGCGGTGTCATAAGCTCATTAATGCTTTTGAAATCATTAATTCTGTATTCAAAGCCTTAACAGTAATAGAGACTGTTTAAGAGTTGATCCCTTCTTCGTCCCATTGATACTGGGTAAAGTTTCAATGCTATACACCAGCGGCAGACCGGGACAAACAACAAATCTCAACTGGGATTGGTGAACTGTTATTTGTTGACTTTTTACAACGATTGTTGAGATACATTAGTTAATATAAAAACATATTTGTGATAACACTATAGTTTTGAAATAAATGTTAAATTAGCTTGATATGGTTATTATTATTTTGTATTGTTTATGAGTATTATTGTTAATTAAATAATTCTTGAAAAGAAATCCGAAAATGTGTATTTAAAAAAATGAATATTATTTTTACAACCAAACAATTTGTGTCTAGGCTATGGGGAGAGAACTTCTTCAACGCCAAGACCAAGAAGTGGGCGAAGCAGAAGGACAATGACAACAAGCGTTCGTTCTGTATGTATGTGCTAGACCCTATCTACAAGGTGTTTGATGCCATCATGAACTTCAAGAAGGAGGAAATCGACGGCCTCCTCAAGAAGATCGGAGTCACCATCAAGCATGAAGACGCTGACAAGGATGGAAAGGCCCTGCTCAAGGTATATTGATAAATATTTGCTATAAATCTCCTCTTTTTTAGGTTAAAAATGTTATGACAATTGCAACTGACGTAATGAATAACCAGGATTAGTTTATGATTTCAAATAAGTCCCAGTGTTGCCAGTTACTTCAAATAAGCATCTGGGTGTCAAAGTGGACTAAAAGTAAACTTCATGCCGGAATTGGCTGTAAGCTATTGTAGTCTGCAGCCCCATAAACGTATGAGATATTTAAAAAAACAAGCCTTAATAACTTCCTTAAACTATTTTATCGTAAGACTTTTCCTAAATATATATTTTTTGTCGTACAGGTTGTTATGCGTAGCTGGCTCCCTGCTGGTGAAGCTCTGCTTCAGATGATTGCCATCCACTTGCCTTCCCCCGTGGTCGCGCAAAAGTACCGTATGGAGATGTTGTACGAAGGTCCCCACGACGATGAGGCCGCCATTGGTATCAAGGTAAATATACTGAATAAAAAAAATCCTAAAGAATCCTAAAGTTTATGAGTAATTTTATTAATACTAATTACCAAATTTGTTTCTTTTAGTCCTGCGACCCTGAAGCTCCTCTTATGATGTACGTGAGCAAGATGGTACCGACATCCGACAAGGGTCGTTTCTACGCTTTCGGACGTGTATTCTCCGGCAAGGTCGTCACCGGCCAAAAGGCCCGCATCATGGGACCCAACTTCACTCCCGGCAAGAAGGAGGATCTGTACGAGAAGACCATCCAGCGTACCATCCTCATGATGGGACGTTACGTCGAGGCCATCGAGGACGTGCCCTGCGGTAACATCTGTGGTTTGGTCGGCGTGGACCAGTTCCTTGTCAAGACCGGAACCATCACCACTTTCAAGAACGCGCACAACATGAAGGTAATCATCATTTATCAGAACAGCATATAAAATAATGATATAGAATATATATTTATTCTTTAATATTTCTGGACCACAAAAGCTAAAAGTTTTCACTGTGAACAGGTCATGAAGTTCAGTGTGTCGCCTGTCGTGCGTGTGGCTGTAGAGCCCAAGAACCCTGCTGATCTGCCCAAGCTGGTGGAAGGTCTGAAGCGTCTCGCCAAGTCCGACCCTATGGTGCAGTGTATCAACGAGGAGTCCGGCGAGCACATCGTCGCTGGTGCCGGAGAGTTGCATCTTGAGATCTGTCTCAAGGTACGGCCATGTTTATGCATTCTCAAATTGCAAAATAATAGGTGTTATGAGCAAAGCAATGCAATCTTTAATGCTATGTACAGTCCCAGTGTTGCTAGTTACTTCTTGTAAGAATCTGGGTGTCAAAGAGGACTAATAGCATACCTCATACCGGAATTGGTTGTAAGCTATTGTAGTATACAACCCCATAAATGTATGATACATATTATGATACTTTATAGTTGAACTGAAAAAATGGTTACTTGAAAGTGTATACTAATGGAATGCTTTTATATAGGATCTGGAGGAGGACCACGCTTGCATTCCAATTAAGAAGTCTGACCCCGTGGTGTCGTACCGTGAGACGGTCGCCGAGGAGTCTGACCAGATGTGTCTGTCCAAGTCGCCCAATAAGCACAACCGTCTGTTCATGAAGGCCCAGCCCATGCCTGACGGTCTGCCTGAGGATATCGACGAGGTAACTACTAAAGATACTTCATTTTACGAAACTAACTCAATTCATTCACCTTCTGGCACACCCGTGCCGCGCCATAGCGAGTCGGTCGCCTGTCGGCCGCTTCGCTAAGACGGTGTCGGCGTGCAAACGAAGCAGATCGTAGCTCGACCGCATCTAAACGCTGCATAGGACCTCTATCTTTATGTCCATGGACCGCATGCTACGGTGCGGGCGATACATTTATCATATTTGTTTCTCTCAACTAATAGAAAGATAATCAAAGTAAATATGTATAGAAATATTATTTTTTCTTCATTCATCAGGGCCGCGTAAACCCCCGTGATGACTTCAAGACCCGTGCCCGTTACCTGACCGACAAGTACGAATACGACGTCACTGAGGCCCGTAAGATTTGGTGCTTCGGTCCCGAAGGTACCGGCCCCAACATCATGGTGGACTGCTCCAAGGGAGTCCAGTACCTCAACGAAATCAAGGACTCCGTCGTGGCCGGCTTCCAGTGGGCCGCCAAGGAGGGAGTCATGGCTGAGGAGAACCTGCGTGGTGTGCGCTTCAACATTTACGACGTCACGCTCCACACCGACGCTATCCACAGAGGTGGCGGTCAAATCATTCCAACCACCAGGAGATGTCTGTACGCGTGTCTGCTGACCGCGCAACCCAGGCTTATGGAGCCCGTCTACTTGTGCGAGATCCAGGTATGT
The DNA here is from genome assembly GCF_003590095.1 of Trichoplusia ni. NCBI lineage: Eukaryota > Metazoa > Arthropoda > Insecta > Lepidoptera > Noctuidae > Trichoplusia > Trichoplusia ni. The sequence goes on from NC_039502.1 coordinate 562,286, forward strand.
TCTATCCCGGTGTATGTAACATGCATGTATCCCCGTATATCCAGTCATTTCTTGTTATGTATAATCTTTGTAAAGAGCTTCCTTGAATGCAGCAAGTTTGACAACAACCATTGAAGTAAATAAAATAAAAAAACATTTTGATTACCTTGTTTGACCCAAAAAAGATCGAATTGTTTAGTTTGAAGCAAACTGGATTGCGAGGTTACTGCTATTAAATTTATAAAACATTGCTGTGAATGTTGAGCCCAGCATGACCCCACGTTTTTCCTGAGCGGACTAGCATGCACACGATAGCTCCGCCTTTCCGAGACGTGGCAGATTAACAGTTCTTTGTTTTGGCATCGTCACCCGACATACACCTTGCCTGAATAGGGGAACTAACACACCAACAAAATTATAACTACCTTACTGATTGGAATATCCACAATCAACAAACAATCTGAAAAACTAGCTGATTTTTTAAAGAAAATTTAAATATTTAAGTAACTCCAAGCAAGTTGTGCTTGGACTTACTACAATAAGTCACTAACAGTGACAATAAAATTGCGAAATTAAATAAAAATAAAAATTATTATCTTAAATCACACATTTCAAGAAATGTTTTTTGTACAAATATATAAGAACTTGTGATAAAATAATAACACTATTGCATTTGCACTTTTGAAACAGTGTCCTGAAGTAGCTGTGGGTGGTATCTACGGTGTCCTGAACAGACGTCGTGGTCACGTATTCGAGGAGTCTCAGGTCGCTGGTACTCCTATGTTCGTTGTGAAGGCCTACCTGCCCGTCAACGAGTCGTTCGGTTTCACCGCTGACTTGCGTTCCAACACTGGTGGACAAGCCTTCCCGCAGTGCGTGTTCGACCACTGGCAGGTCCTGCCTGGAGACCCGTGCGAACCCGCCTCCAAGCCCTACGTCGTCGTTCAGGTACGATTTCATTCATCATAAGTTTGTACATTATATTTCTTCAATTAGTTATGTGCCTATCATAGTGGCAAATCTTCTGGCACACCCGTGCCGCGCCATAGCGAGTCGGTCGCCTGTCGGCCGCTTCGCTAAGACGGCGTCGGCGTGCAAACGAAGCAGATCGTAGCTCGACCGTGTTTAAACGCTGCATAGGACCTCTATCTTTATGTCCACGGACCGCATGCTACGGCACGGGCGATACAAATGAACTTAATTATTTCGTAAATTTTGATGATATAAATGTCAACACAATATTAACAATATTTTTCTCTAATCTTTACAGGAGACAAGGAAAAGGAAAGGACTTAAGGAAGGTCTCCCGGACCTAAATCAATATCTTGACAAACTGTAAACGTCGTAGCTAATGCAATCCATACTGTAATATATGTAACATTATTGAGCGCGCCTCACGCATTATACAATTTTTACGTTAACATAATAATATTATTTTAAACATAGTACTGAATTGTATCGCCTCAATTAAGTTAAGTGTTAAGCTCGACGACGCTGGTCGGACCGTTTGTTACTGAGTGACAGAATGTTGGTGTCACCAACCGAAACTAAATAAACTATTGAAAATACCACAGTCTATTCTATATGAATCGTTATGATGTAGTCGGGAACCATGATTCATTACTTGTACTGTAATTAATTTTTTAAATTATAATTTTTCTATTTTAAAACTGTCCTAGTGTTTTTATTTGGCTGAAAAACCAGTCACATTTTAAAAGGTGAGTCAAACTTATTAGGTAAATAAATTCTGTAATGCAGTATTTGCCTTACAGAATTTAACACTATAATGTTGTGACAATACTATCGTTCTACAATATATAATTACTAATGACTGATTGTCACTGCATAATTATTTTTGAGCTCTTATGACACATGTAACCAAAAAAAAAATATGTTTTCAGGTCTTATGGCTTCATTCATTGGCAGCTTGATGTAAAAATGAGAGGATATTTTGCAGAAGATAGCTGTACGTCAAATATATTAAAGGTAAATTATTAATGTTTAAATATTAAGACATTAAAAATATTAATGTAGGCATTGTATAAAAAAGGCACTTATGATGAAAATTCACAGACCTGTTCTGAGTAATGAGGAACTATTTAAATAACTGAAACTACTAGATAATACGAATGTATATATATGGTAGTTTCAAACAAAAATTAATATAAAAATAATATGTTGTTTTTTGCAGGTTAATAATGAGTTCTTGACAAGTTGATGAGTGAATTTATAATCAACCAAAAGGTATGTATTTTACCTTTTAATAACAAGTAAATTTTAAATACAGCCATAAGTATATATAATACTTTAGTATAAAATTACTTCCAATAAACTAGTTTTGGTGATATTGTTAGCTTTCAAAATGATGATAAATTCCTCCTGATGCCACCATGACGGGTTTATACAAGCTCAACAGGACTGACACTGCATGAAATCTCAGCATTGTTGATAAGTAGTTCTAATTAGTTTTAACCAATGTGTTTGTTTATTACAGACGTTATTGCAGGAGCTCATCATGTCTCTATCTAAGTTGCTGATTACATTTGGAAAGGTAATTTTTATCACTGTGTTCTACTTCTCTTTCCATTTTATTTTAGTCCTTTTTTGTACATATTTGATTATTTGGCATCTGTGTATAAATTTAAATGAGGATGATAAAATGATGACAATTCTTCCCCTGATGCCAATTATGATGGTTTACAAGCTCAACAGGCCTGAATTAACAATAAATACAATTATGATGAATTCCTATCCCGCGCTGATGTAATAATACAAATTTTATTTTTATAGATGCAGCAAGAAGCTATCACTTGAATAGTAACAACGAGAATCCTCAAGGTGAGAATAAATTTCGTATCAAATTATTGGTATACATATATATTTCCTAGTAGTCCACTGTTGTCAGCATATTCTTTAATTACTAGTGATTGTAATCAAATTTTATCAAATTAAAGTATGACACCTTCATATGATGATATATCACAGACCTGTTCTGAATTTTATTGAGGTTAACCTTATTTGTTCTGATAATAAACTAAAACTGTATAGGCAGCTAGCCTATGGAGGATCACACTATTTATAAGCTTTCTTTGTTGTTGCAGATCGCTTACATGACGAACAGCTCAAGGAGAAAACAGAGGCTTTCATTATTAAGTCATACAAATGTGTTGTTGTAATAAAACATATTGAAAAAAAATATTTTTCATTTTATATCCTTCAACTTCCTTTAAAGCTATAATCGTTTCTGAGATTTGATTCGAGTTTAACCTTTCGTGTGATTGACCCACGCTCGTAATAATTACCGTCGTATGCACGGCCGAAATGAAATGGCGCGAGGAAGCGGCGAGCGTTCCTTTGTATGTGTGTGTAAGCATTTTAAATTTCGCGCCATAACATAGACCGGTGATACAGGATGTTTATTTTTGATTGTTGAAAAATCTTTAATGCTGGATTAGAAATAAAAAACGTGTACAAAATTGTATCTTTTTATTTATTAAATTATTAACAAACATTAAAAGTTGTTCCTTATAATTAGTTACAAATAAAAAAAAATTAATTGGTTTATTTTAATCTAAAAAAATTTCCTTTCTTTTTTCTTTTTATTGTCTTTTTAAATCTTTTCGTTTCCATTCCTTCTGAATTTTTCAAGATCAATTATAATTTACGTCGCCTCCTTCTATTCAAAATCTGATCTTGCAAAATTTATAATTGAAGCAATGGAAACAAAAATACTTAAAAAGACAATAAAAATAAAGGAAAAATTTCTAGGAAAAGGATAATTTTCTAAATAATGACAATAACCATAGAATAAAAATGACCACTTTACGGAAAAAGGAAGGGTAATGAGTTGACACCCTATGTATGTATGTATGTATCTGAATCGGTTGTTAGACCGTAGCTCAAAAAGTACTCATCAGATTTTGACAAATGAGGTGTCGATTGATTCGTCTTAACACCAGGAGTGTCATAGGCTAGTTTTTTCTATAAAAAATAGGCTACTTTAAAAAAAAAGCCGATGAGACAGAAAAAGTTGCACTAAATAAATTGATTTCTTCACAAATAACGTACTTGCATTAGTTTTGATTCAATGAGTATTGAAATACCATTTGGCATTACAAATATTACTTAAAATAAATAAAAAATAAAATAGCAAAGATTGAATAATTAGAAATTGTTCGACCTGCTAGCGCCATCTCTTGTGTGTTGACCGTATTATTTGGAAATGCTCTAGACACGGTATTTGTCCTGAACGTGAAGTTTGAGTAATTGTCACAAGCCACCAAAAAGAGAAAAATAAAAATAAAAGTTATAAAAACTAAAACCCGACTACGGAAAAAAGCATCTGAAAAGTATGAAACAAGAATATATTCCAGAATCAACGAAATACGGTAGTGAGCATCTCCAGGTTATGGCCGTAGTCGCATGCCATTGTAAGCACTTAAATAAGCACGCATAAATCATAACGGCATGCGAATACGGCCATAACCTGGAGATGCTCACTATACCGTATTTCGTTGATTCTGGAATATATTCTTGTTTCATACTTTTCAGATGCTTTTTTCCGTAGTCGGGTTTTTTTGTGGCACGATGTTAGTTATACCTACATTAGCGACAAAATTTTATAAATTTTCGAGAGTGTGGTATTCAATCCAACATTGACCGAGACAAAGGAACTTCTGACACTTCTGGCAAACGGTGTTAACTTCTTTCCGTATTTTTTTTAAGGAGCAACGAACGCAGCGGTTTCTTTTAATTTTGTTTCTTTTGCTCCCCGCTCGATCTTCTAAAGAATCTGCATAGATTGGAAAGTGATTATCACCATCTAAGCGGAGAAGAGCAGGAGGATTTATTAGCCGAGATAAGGTCAAATTTGGGTATTTCTGAGCCAGTTGCTCCGCCAATTTATATCTGAATTGCCTGTGGCTGAGGGGATTTGTGCTGTTCTCGCGATGTATGATAAAAATGTTCAAAATGCTAACATTTATTAGCCGTTTGAACACTTTCAAGTACCATTTCATCCCCCTTTTGCGTTCCATTAAGTACATGGACAGCATTTGATCTTTTAAATCTACACCGCCCATGTACTTATTGTAGTCGTGCACAACCACAGGCTTCAATATTTGTTGTCCTGCTCTTCTTCCAGGCAACATGTCCGCATTGTGGTAAGTCGACACTGTGGTTACTAATTTAACGTCTTTCCAGGATAAGACAGATACGTCACCACAGTGTCTACTTACCACTGCTGCTTTTTGAAGTTTCCTTTCGTTGAGAATTTGTATGTCCCTCGGTGTCCCCATTCTTCGCCTGTTCAGAGTTCCGATGACATCGGTCTTATTCAACTTTAAAAATCGTGTCAAAGTAACTGAATTATAAAAGTTATCCATTACAAGACAGTGACCTTTGTTGAGGAATCTTTGCATGAGCCTTAGCACCACTTTCGCACTTGCGCTCGTAAAGCCATACAAGGAGTCCTCCGCAGAGTCCCCTGTCTGTGGATATTTTTTTCCCGTGTAAACCTCAAATTTGAGCAAATAGCCTGTAACCGCCTCGCAAAGTTCATAAAATTTGATACCAAACCGTGCTGCTTTTGTACGGATACACTGAATCCAACTCAAGCGTCCTTTAAAAAGCAGCAACGATTCGTCAATGCTTATTTCTCTGCGAGGCGTGTACATGCTATTAAACTTTTTATTACAATGGTCAATGATGGGTTGTATCTTAGCAACTTTACGATCGGAACCATGAACACTGATAGTATTGTTATCGACAAAGTGCAGGAAACGCATGAGTAGCCAGTACCGTTTTATACTCATAAGTTTACGAAAACCTGGCATGGCCAGGGTACCCGTGCTCCAGTATTCACTCACACGTCCTGCGACCATCAGCGACATAAAAATCATCACCGCAAAGAGCTTGTACAGCTCATCAGTAGTGGTTTCTACCCAATCATTTAATCGAGAATGCGCCGAGATACCGTCCGGTAACTCGGATGCTTGCGCTATCGTTTGCCAGGCATACTCGTTGGTCTGTGCCACAATACTGTTCATTATATCGTGATCCCAAACATGAGTGAATAGCTTCAGAGGATCTGTTTCCTTAATATTGGGACCTCGCTCGCCTGCCTGGGAATAAACTTCCGGTTGACCTCTAAATGTACTATAATCGCTTGACCAATTGAAAGATTCAGACAGCCTCTCGTGTTCTTCGGGATCTTCCTCAACATCTTCGGCTGTCTCTTCCAGGATAGCTCGAAGCTCCTCCAGCGACATAGGTTCCTCCTCTTCCTCACTGCCCGAATCCACTCTTAGCTCCTCGCCTAATGGCCCACTGAGTATCTACAAGAGTAAATTGCCATTTATGATAATTCTTTTTGATAATGTGACAAATATAATCATATTCATTTATAATTAATCAGAGGGAGAATGCGTGCAAAACTCTAAAAATAAAAAGTAAAAAAAAATTGTTAAATATCTACCTCGGAATAAGACATATCAAGGTCATGAGGCCTTTGATTAGGCTGCCAATCATAATCGTCGTCATCGGGAAAATGTCTTCCGGTACCCTACAAAGATGAAAATTGAAAAAAATATTTACTTGTTAGAATTCCCTGATTAACAAAAATATTTGATACAAATATTTATTAGCAGCATACCACACTTTTTGAAGTGCTGGCTTCGGGAAGCCCGACGTCGTCAATAATTCGGTCTGGCTCCATTACCTACGGTTATTTAGGATAGATTAGTTTTTTATTTATTTATTTATTTCAATGATGACAGAATGAAAGAAATAAAAAAAAAATCTGTACCAGTTAGTCAATTATGCCATTTAATAGTTTATTGGACGACGTAGATCTTGCCTAGTACCTTCTTGTGTCCACGTAGAGAAAATGAGTTAATTTGATTAAGAAATCAATTTTATTTTTGAAAATAAAAACATATTCTTCTTGGAATGATCTGATCAATGAATTTAAAAAAAGAATCAAATTAAAATTAAGAATTTATGAGCAACATTCGTCTGGGGATAGTGATCATATACACTATAACCACATTTGCACCAGAAAAAATTTGATAGTAGAAGCCGACGAATTGTATTTCTACTCATGATGACACGGAAGTGCCTTATGGAGTTATTAACTTCCGTGTGGCAAATATGACAAATATTTTCCCGCAAGAAATGGGTTTCCTCCCATGGCCACATACACTCTCCTTTATAGCAAGAAATATAGTCGCGTTTATGCAAAAACCGGTCAAGATCCAGGACCACAACCATGATGAATTCCTAAAAAGAAGAGAAAACCACTAATGACTTATTGATACTTTCTGATATTTATTGCTTTCGCTTTTATAATATTATAAAGTTAAGATAGATACGCGAGAAAAACCGTGTGCAGAAAAATAGTTACGAAAACTTGGACGAAACCATATGAAACGCTAGTAGTTTTACGTGAGCGAAATCGATTAACAACACCAGTTATTTTTTTTTTTTTATATCATGAGCATGTATAGTATCGTTTATTAGTAAAAAATATTGAAATAGTAAAATAATATTGTTTTTTTTTCATCTCGTTTCATTCCATTCCATCTCATTCCATTTATTTAATAACAAGTGTCAATAACGCCATAAAATGCGCAATTTATTTCATTGTCGCTATATACAGTTTACACTGCAATTATAATATATAGTTCAATATATCAATGGATTCAAACAAAACAACATACTGTACAAAAACATCAAGACTGACGTAACATGACGCCATTCGATTGCGTCATCTGCGTCACGTAAATGCAAGCCCTATTATGAGAATGTGTGCGTGCATTTTGCATGACCTTAGAAAATGTCAATTATTTTTCATATTCTGATAAAAAATGTACTAAAACCTTTATGCAATTCGAAAGTTAATGAAATTTCCTTTATAATGATATATAATAACGACATTTTTTTAAGATAGATGCAAATATAAATCGATAAGAAAATCAAAACATTGACAGAAAAAACATCGCGAGAGATTTGATCGTAGAAATATCACAAATCAAGTTAATAATACATTTATTTTCAATTGTTTTATGTTCTACATAATATAAACAAAAGCAAAATAGACAAGAATACTTACAGTTGTTTATTTTCGTGAGAATCACACAAAAGGAATTTCACCGGTCGCACGTGTCACCAGAATGCACTTGTTTTTACTTGTCGATCCCATTCCCATGACGAAATCCATTCAGTCTAATGGCCGCCCGTGACAGATTCATTCAGTACGTTTTCGTTGCAAAAAAAAATTTACCCAAAAGTCCAAAGAATAGAGAACAAAATCGCATTTAAAAAGTTTGTTAGTTTTGGACGTGGATCCACGCTTAGGCACACGAGGGTAAAGATTTTTCGAACGTGGATCCACGTCTAAAACACACGAAAGAGATCTTTGGGGAAAAAAGCAGTAGACAACATAAATAGATAGTTTCTTACGAACCTTTCAAAAATACCTTCACTGTCTACATCGGACCTTGCGACAGAACCGTATTCTGACAGAAACGGATTACCGGGTTGATTGTCCGTCAGTCCTCTAATACTCACGGGAGTGCCACACCGTAGAGAAAACGTAAAAAATAACAATATGTATGTGGTAATCATATTTTCAATAGGTAATACTTTTTACTCGAATACTGATAAAAACTTTAACGGACGATTAAGTTCAACGTTCAATTCCACGGTCTACGGGTTGTGAAATTAAAAGCAGATAAATTAAGTCTTTCTTCCCAAAACTCTAGTACGGCGTTTTGAAATGCAACTCGATATCATATTTGACTCTATAGCGTTGTTTGTGATATGTTCCAAACACCACAATTTCGAACACGTCTCTTGTTTTCTGTCCTATGTGTTCAGTCTTACCCATTCCGTATCTTTTGAGTTCGTAGACATAGTCGTCCATTTTTATGACATGATTCATTTTGTATATAGAATTCATAGCTCTAAAATATTTATTTTTATACGGCCTACCATCAGATATGAACTTCAAAAACTTAAGCACTTTTCTTTTCAGCGTGTTTTTATTTAAATTTTTGTATTTTATCAACTTTCTTCGGAATCTGCTTATCCATTTTTTTTGTAGATAATCTGTTCCCAAGCCTTCGAGGCAATTGCTCAGTATTTTAAAATAGGACCAATTTTTTCTTTTTTAAATTTTGGTGATAAAATTGCGTTACTGATATCTGAGAGAAAATCAAAGAAAGCCCCTTGAGGTAATGGAACCTCTTTTCTAGAGGTAGCATTAGGTATACTTGTAAATTTTTCGAAATCTGCCTCACCTAAAGGCTTAGGCGGAATGTCTCTGAATGGGTTCAAAGCTTCTCCATCTCCAGCAGAAGTCTCATAATCATAGACAGTTTGATGTGAAACTAAAAATCTCACTGAAAATAGAGATAAAAATATACACGATATGTTGCCGCATTTTAAAACGACCAAGTGACACTGCGTTGCGACTCTTGCTGCCACACTCGGCAATACTATTTTAGTTCAGTTTCCGTTTTTTCTACTTGATTTCGGTTTCCGAACCATCTTCGAGTTGCATCGCTACCTGAGAACAAATAAGAATCTATATATATAAAAATGAAATGCTGTTCGTTAGTCTCACTAAAACTCGAAAACGGCTGAACCGATTTGGCTTTTTTTAGTCTTGAAGTATTCGTAGAAGTCCAGGAAGGTTTAAACGGTGAGAAAATTCGAAAAAAATGCGGAAAAGGCGAAAAAATAACAAATTTAATTTACTAAGGTAAAGGCACCATATTTCGATATTGTAAAAAAAAACGGTCTTATCAAAGCAAGGTCTTATTTAATTAATAATTTAGCTGTTTTTTTAATAATTTATGTACACACACAAATAGTCTTACAATTAATGATGGCTTTAGTATGTGTAGGTTTTTTAATAATCGCTCAGTTTTAAGGCTAGCAGCTACTTGAATGCATGTTTCATACTAAACTTGCTAAATAGTGTTTAAGATGATAGTTTTATATTGTGTGAGTTTTTGTTTAGTTCAAAATATTATGAGGTTTATATTTTTTATCGAAAACACTAAACTCTTGAGTATTTCTTCACGAATTGAGGAGAAAATTCAGTTTTTAAATACCGAGCCTTTTAAATACTAAGATTGATTTAATATCCAAAGACAATAAAGATTTTTTACACTCAGAATTAGGAACAAAATGCATTGGAATTTTTTTTTTTTAAATCGGAATAAGGTGCCTCAGACTTCTTTACATTTTACACTATTTAACATTTTTTATCTTTTATACAGTCAATCTGTGAGTATATTTCAAAATTAAGATAAATAACACTTCTAATAAAAATTGCCAATTCTACTGATAATGTTCTTTTAATTTATAATGAAAGCACCGCGGAATTAGGTGCCTTTACCTTACTTTCCTGTCAAACATTTGACATATTTTGATGTCTGTCATAGTTTGAAAAGTAAATTGAAAGAAATCTTTATTGTTTTATATATTGTCATAAAACCTACGTAGTAGCCAGCGGACCAGTCACTTACATTTTACTTGATCAGGTAACTTCGCAACAAAACTATAACCATGACTAAAAAAAGGTAAATCTTTCCCAACGTTTCAAAGGAGCTAAAATATGGAGGATCATAAGGTCTCAAGAATCTATCGAAGAGCGTCAGGAGAGAGTTGGTGCTGTTCGGGAACATCAGGCTGCAACTCGCTCCATAGCGTTAATTGCGTTTGATATCTCAGCGTATCTATGCATCTGCTTCTAGATCTCTAGAGGCAAGGGCAGAACATGATGCGCGACAGTCCACTGATCGTGAACGTCACGCATTGTATCGCGAGTCGGAGACGTTTACTAAGAGAAAATTATGCTTGAGTTCTCAGCGAATTTGCATATCTACTAATAAGTCTTTTGAAACAAGTGATGAACGTGATGGTCAACAGTTTGACCGAGATAAACATAAATTATACCGAACACTCACACACTAAAATATTCATAATCAATTAGAAAGTCAGAAAGAAAGAATAACTGGAGAACGGCATTAAGAGACAGAAAAAGAGCGCAACGAACATTTGAATTCTGATCGCCTTCGACATTCTTTGAACAATGTCGAAATCATCTGGCATAACGTATCGGATGTGTCTCAAAATGTTGCCGCAAGGCATGGTGGCCTTTCTTAGGTTGATAAGGAACGGAGTGCATTTTCCTATACTCCTTTGATTGACTGCGCTACAGATTCCGACATCAGATATGGTTCGGTATATATTATAAAGGTGTTAAATGGCAAAAAGAAACAAACGGTTCACAGTTGGGAAAGTACGTATTGAAATATTAAAAATCCTTCAGAAATATTAAGACTGCTAAGCGGTGACCATTCACATTCCATTTTTTGGTGCAACAGATTTAAGAAGGCCGATTTATGCTGACATTGAATGTGCAAGCCCAAGTTTACCACCTTATTGGTCATGATTGCCTAAAAATTAACCAAAGGTTTTACAAATATATTTCGTATCGAATTATCATGACCAAAAACAGCACGAGAAAATGACCCACCGGCTCATATTTCTGACCGGCAGAAGCACGCGATCGGTGAGCAAAGGATTGAAACACTACCATCATCTTGAGGACTTGCTGCCACGTCCCCACGCTATTAGACGACTTTGTTTGGGTATATACAGTGTGTATGAAAAACCCTGTCCAATCTTTGAAGAAAAGTGACTTGCCAGAGGTGAAAAAAAATAACATGACTTTCTATTAGTAAAAGAATTTTCGAAATCGGTTCAGCATATGTTGAGATTATCCCCCAATGTCACAGACTCACAAATTTTACCTCTTTATGATATTATTTAAAAAAATCCTTAAGTTTAATTTTTTCCTATATGCACGCACATAACCTACACATACCTACTTATATTATAAAGCTGAAGAGTTTGTCACGCTTGAACGCCCTAATCTCAGAAACTACTGAGCGGTATGAAAAAATATTTCAGTGTTAGTCCATTAACTCAGGAAGGCAATAGGATATATATCTACTATCAATCTATGATTAATAGGAGTAGATCAGTAATGAAATATGTTACAACTAAGGGCAGAAACGCAAAAAACTAATCCGATTTAAAAAAAATCCTACGTTATATTTTCTAACCACGCGGACGAAGTCGCGGGTAACAGCTAGTCACAAATAAATATGGATGGATGGAAGAAGCCATGAAATAATGTGTACAATACCAACTTACCTTAAATATTAGAAAAATAAGTCAAAGTTATTTTTGGTATTAACTTGTTTACGGGGTTAACTTATTGAAATCTTATATTGACTTATAGGATTGCTTTCATATCTCTATTTATACTGGAGTATTTGGAATCTTATACAGAAACCATTCTATGTTGAACTCCCCTAAGATAAATTACTTTTCTCGCAATAAAAGATCTCTGAAGTTTTGACTTTGTTTATGAAGACTCGTCTTTGATGAAAAATACGTATTTACTCGTAGGTGTATTTGGAGATATTAATTAGAAATTAATCAGACATACCCAGGTGGACTTGTTAATTCAATTTGTGAATTGGATTTCAGTATCTTGGATCGAATTTCAATGGCCAGAACGAAGCCTTTCCATTTCCCACAGAAGATTTCATGGACTTTCCCCAGCTATGAAGTCGAGTGCCGAAATCTACTTCAAGCTTGAAAAAGCAAAAACTAAGGCAAAATACTAGCCACCAAGAAAAAAACGAATTCAGTTACAACAGGAACGCTGACTGACAGATTAGATCCAATAAAAAGTACCAAACGGCATTTGGGGGTCTACTCACTAAGCTTCTATATTGACAGATAGGGTTTATTCAATGAGATAAAAACGTTCTCACCTGCCACACAATAAGAGTGACTAATGCAGCCAAAAGGGCGTCATCTGTCGCTACCAAGACACAACTGAACAGCATAGCATCAAACGTTGACAAACTCCATTCTTCTCCCCACCTTGGAAAAATACACGTGGTTCTAGTAGAGATTGTATGAAATAGAAGGAAGTCAGTCCTTTGGGCTACCAGAATTCCTCTTCTGGCAAAAAAAGGGAACAAAGGTTGAGTTCTCTTTTGTAATCCTTTGTAAGTTATCATTAAAAGGTTATGGCCAAATGTGTTTTTGGAAAGTATCATTCACAAAACAGGTTTTCAATACCAAAGATAGTTTTGGCTTCAGAAGAAATACTCTCATATTCTTACCAAGTAACAGCGAAACAGGAAGAGGTGTTATCATCGGGGTCATATAGCAATGTGCTGGTGTTGCCAGCTTCCCGTGTCGTCAGTTCCACGTTCAGAAGGCGTTCCAGAACGGTACGCTCACTGGCAACCCAGCTAAGACCGTCTAGAGCCTAAAATTCAGTGTATTTGTTTACAAAACAAATTATTTAGAACAAGTTTTATAAATATTGCTCAAGTATTTTAAAATTTATTGTTATTGCACACAGTCACTCTTGGGATCTTTTCTTCTTATCGTGCCTTCTGTGCTTGTAGCATTGTAATTGCGTTCGTAATCTGCTGATTAATTTATTTTTTACTAGCTGTTTCTCTGAGTTTCGTAACTGGAAAGACCAATTTATTAAATTTTACCGATGTTTGTATGGATGTAATACCAAAATATAGGGGTAATTTATGGGAAAACTTTGAAACTAACGAAATTTAAATTACCTAATCATTCTAAAATATGCATTTCAAAAATACAAAATCCCTATATTTGTTTAATAAAAAGTTTAATATCATACAAAATCACGAGTAGGTATACGAGTAATTCTATTCACAAAAACTGTACCCAAACATGAATATTATATAGGCTAATATTAGCGCCAGTTGTTCTCCCACAAACAAAAGTGCTACTACAAATAGAAAACGTACCCTTTCGAAGAACGCTGCCAAGAACCGAGATAATAAAGCTTGACGAGTATCGGTTTCACCTAAACCTAAAAAAAGACATCGTTAGCGTAGTTCTTTACGTTTATTAAGTTACTAAATAATGGGAAAGACCATCTTATAGGTAAAAAACTTTTCAATACTG